>NC_091306.1:6093954-6116454 GCF_038502225.1 Cherax quadricarinatus | reverse complement strand
CGTGACTTAACCTGACTCCTCATTTTATTTTTTATTTTTATTTTTCTTCTCCCTCTTCCCCTTTCCTCTTTCCTTTTTTTCTCCTTTGGGTTGTCTTTCTTCCTTCTGTCTTGTGTTTCTGTTCCTTCTTTATTTATTTCACCACTTCCCCTTTCACCCACCTCTGTGCACTTGCTCTCCCTCTGTGGGCACCTAGCTCTCTTGCAGTGCTCCCCTTCCTTTGTATTTGACTGGCTCCTCCTCCTTATTCCCCACTACTACCACTACCACTACTACTACCTCTACTACTACTACTACTACTACTACTACTACTACCACCACCATCACCTCTTCCTGCCTATATATAGCCGTCCTGCTCCACTTCTGGTTAGTGTGACTTTGTAAATGGTCCAAGTCGGACCGAAACGTCGTCGTAAGCTTCTTTATTTTATGTGCGGGTTATTTGTGTATAGAAAATTATTACCCTGGCTTTGTGTATTAGTGTTCCCATTAATCCTTTCTGGAGATCATTTCCTTTAATTTTCATAGTCTACACTATTTTATAATTTACCATTATTGGTATTAATGTTTAATATTGTAATTAATTTAATGTCAGGTCAAGCTTTTTTGTGAGAGTGGTGAAGGAGCGGGCATCGAGGGAGTGACAGTTCTGTGACCTACTGTCACTAAGTCCCAATTACCTCACCCAAATTACTTAAATGTAATAAATCAGGTAATACCCTGTAAACCTCATGCAGGCAGTTTCTCGCAGGAATGGAAAGCAATCAGGTTTGATCCGAGGAAAGGGAGGGTAACTTCAATTCTTCAGATCAAAAGTCCTTCACCGATATATTACATAGTTGTCCCTCAGTTATATTTATCTACAGACTATTTTTATCTTTAATTGTCTTTCATATCAAGGGGGGACCCGGGGAAAGGGAAGTTATGTTGAGGCTGGTGAAGGGCTTTTGATCCAGTGAATTGGAGCTGCTCGCCCCTTCCTCGAGGATAAACTGATAATTACCTCTAGTTTCCAATTAGCGATATAACTACTACGAGTAAAGTATTCCCCAGAGAACATTTTAATATATAATGGACACTACCTGACCAGTGTGTCTGCTGCCACTCACTGCTTCTCTCACACTTTTATGGCCACGTGTATTCTTAATTGTTTCTCGCGTTGTGCACGAAGGCAGGTATTTTATTTGTCAAGAGAAATGGGAAAATATATCACATGAGGAGTGGCCAGGTGGAGCTTTTTGGTTATGTGACCGAGGCCTTTCCCTGGCTTGCCTGCCACCACGTAAAAAATCTCATTGTAATCACATTGTGCGTCTCGATATCATTGTTCGTTCATCTCTCTCTCTCTCTCTCTCTCTCTCTCTCTCTCTCTCTCTCTCTCTCTCTCTCTCTCTCTCTCTCTCTCTCTCTCTCTCTCTCTCTCTCTCTCTCTTTACCGCACTGCAACACACAGGAGGCAGTGTCTCTCATTCATGGTTTAATAAGAAATAAAAATAACAAGGTTAGCTAGATGTATTTCGGTCGCTGCGTGATCCGAGGGAGGTGTTGACGTATTCTGTAACCCCCGGTCACTTGTACCTCAGTGTACGCGATGGGAAGAGTGCAGAGTGCCACATAAGTTGATAATACAGTTAAAGATTAGTGTTGAATATCTGAAAAGAATCAGAAGAGGCATTTACAAGTCATCATATGGAAGCTAATATTCAAATTTCTTCAATAAAAATTTGTAAATTAAGACAAATACTGTCTAAATCTTATTCAGACCATTTAAAGAGACCAAAGAGATCAATATCATAAAATACACAAACACATTAAGTTTGAAGCTGTTTAGAAGTTGCATCATCATGTTATGAGCATGGAAGGGTTGAAACTAATCAGATGCGACACTCAGAAATTATTGCATGGAAAGCAATAATTCAGTTTTTCCAATATCTTCCAATAAAAGCGAACTGGGTCCTACATAGGCTAAAATCAGTCCATACATTTCTCTAAGTAAGATTGGCCAGCTTGTAGCAGCAGGGCCATCTACCAAAGATGTTATATATCTATGACGCCCAAGGGATGTCGCCCCAGGAGATGCGCTGCTCAAAAAGCAATAACAGTCACAGAAAAGGACACTGATTTTCTGGTTCTACTGGCATCATGCCGATATCACATCTTACCCACTGTTCTTTCGCTCTGGTCGCTAACACGCAGCAAGAAGCAATAAATATGGCATATTCAATACATCATCATGTCTACTGAGGTAGATACCTGTTGCATGCTACCCTTCATGCATGCAATTACCTTTGGCAGCGGAAAAAGAAGTCCCTGTGAAGAAATCGAAGAACTCTGACGTCGAGAAGCAGGTAGAAATCTTCTGTAGCAATGAAATACATAATACTGGTGAGGAGGAGCTTGTCTGCCTTTTTCATGGCCGACTTGATGAGGATTTCGACACATTGCGCTACCGACGTTTCACGGAGAAAGCTTCAACTAGTACATTACCTGTGTAGGTTCAAACTCGACCACCCACACCAAAAGTTACCCTGTACCATAGTTCGATATTTTCTTCCAAGTTCAAGAGTGAATGTACATACAATGAACAGTTAAATCCTGATGACTGAGGCCGGAGTAATGTTCAAGGGCGACCTCATCCAGTAAGTCTTGACTTGCCTGGCTCTCCAGAATCTCTGTTGAAGGTGGTCAGGTGTACGTGTAAATTAAGAGACTGTCATTCATAAAGATGTAAGAAATTTGCTCTGGATAGCTCAGCTGCTTGTGGTGAGTATAGAGATATTAACCACAGGAACTCACCAAACATCTCTATGGACGATTCACATGAAGACTGAGATTAACATGTTATACCGTAATGAACATTCTTTGTAAAATAAAAGGCTGAAGATTGTTTAGGGAACTATCTGACCTCATTTGGTTCAAAATAAAGTACTAGTACAACATTAATCTCTTCTTTCTTGAACCTCATCCAGTAAAAATACAAGGAAAGCCAGGTTTTTAATTTTGTATTATTCAGATAATTTCCATCAGATCTATATGTCGTCATTTTTTATATATATTACCTTTGGATAGTCTTCGATTTGGATTCTGGAGAGAAAAAAATCTGCTTCAACTTTCTTGAGATTTAAGACCAGAGTGACTGGACAATTAATATGGTTCACAAAATATCATGTTATATTTTAATTCTTAAAGACAAACACTGGTGATAAGTTCTTATAAACATAAACTGATGTTAAACTGTTATAGGTATAAACTAGTTATCAATTATTATCAGTATACACGGGTTGTAACTTATGAGTATATATCTGTAGTAAATTGTTATACCTATGTTGACGACAAGTTATATAATTTAAGACAACCCCAGAAAGTCAGTGTGACAGAATATGTAAACTGTGGATATATTACTACTACTACTACTACTACTACTACTACTACTACTACTACTACTACTACTACTACTAATAATAATAATAATAATAATAATAATAATAATAATAATAATAATAATACTATTACTGTTATTATCACTACTGTTACTATTACTTCTACTACTGATTGTTTTAATAGTAGTAGTAGTAACAGTAGTAGTAGTAATAATAGTAATAGTTGTATTAGTAAGCTACTGCTAATGCTATTACTATTATTATTATTAATTATTATTATTATTATTATTATTATTATTATTATTATTATTATGAGAAAGCAGTACACTCGTAGGGGTCACACAGCGTCTGGGCACCTGAGAGATCAGCGGGTTTGATCCAAGGAAGGGGAGGGTAGCTCCAGTTCCTGTGATCAAGAGCCCTTCACTGGCATCTAGGCGCCTCTTGAAGGGTGTTCATATATATAGTTGGTGACTCAGACACTGGTGTGGTGGTTGGCCAGGGTCACGTGACATTAATTGCTGTCTGGCAGGTGGACTGTTTGTCCTGTGGCACCTGGTGCCAACACTGTGGCATCTGGTGCCAGCACTGTACCACCAGTGGTGCCACCACTGTGCCACCTGGTGCCAACACTGTGGCACCTGCTGCCAACACTGTGCCACCAGTGGCACCAACACTGTGGCATCTGATGCCAACACTGTGGCACCTGGTGCCAACACTGTGGTACCTGGTACCAACACTGTGGCACCTGGTGCCAACACTCTGGCATCTGGTGCCAACACTGTTGTACTTGGTGCCAATACTGACACCTGGTGCACTGTGGCACCTGGTGCCAACAGTGTAGTACCTGGTGCACTGTGGCACCTGGTGCCAACACTGTCAACACTATGCCAAACAAGTAACACAAACAAACAATGATTCACACCTCCGCTACATAATTTATCGCCTAATTCCCTTTAGCGGTTTACGAGATACATTTTTTCTTCAATCTAGAATGAATTTTAAATATCAAAAGTCTCATTAAAAAAATTCTCCATTAGTTATTTATAATGTCAGAGTGTAGCATGTGTCACACACAGGAGAGTAACCAACGCAGGTTTCACTACGATCGTACGAGTCATATTATTATAGTTTTGCCCGGCTGTGTTAGAGCCGGTAAGTTAAAATAGTGAATATGATAATGGTATACAATGCCGACACGATGATAAGTTTGACACATGTGCAACAGTTAGGTATCTTTATTCCGAAACGTTTCACCTATATAGAAGGCTTCTTTAGTTGAATACAGAGGAGGCAACAGAAGCAGTAAAGATGTGAAGACGATGTAGTCAGTCCAATATAGGGCTCTGGTTTACCTTGTTGTTCACCTGAGTGTCTTTCCATGCCATAACATGGGAATGCCTCTTCTGGTCGTCTTCAAACTTTAAGCGCTGATGTATATTAAGTAGAAAAAGGGCTGGATTATTACTGGGGTGTGTGTGTGCTAATTTGCCATTTTAATATAATGAAATAGGGTAGTGGTTTATGTGCAAGAAAGTAAGAATATCTCATCCTATTGGCTTCAAACTTCCAACACAGGTGCGTCCTACCTAGAAGAAAGTTGTACTTGTTACTGAAGCTGTAGGTGTTATTTATACTATAAAAATGTAATGCATTTTTTCTGTGAGATATATTAAGAATGCCTCGTCTGATCGGCTTCAAACTTTAAATGCTGGTACATTTTCCTCAAACGAACACTTAGTAATGCTAATGGGCAGTGTAAATCACAATTTTCCAATGTTATTAAGCAAATTATGATATTGGTTTCCATGTGATAAATGGAGAATGCTTCTACCGATAGGCTTCAAACTTACAAAACTGATGCATGTTACTTAGAGGAAGGTTCAGATTATTACAACTCCTGGCCATCTTAAAGATAATAATGTAATTATTGTGTTTTTTCTTAGTGCATTCATGGCGCTCCTGCTTTTCATTAGAGGTAAGTTGCACCGTCTGCCTAGTCTCTTGCTTCCGTAGGGAGTGATCTTTGTGTGCAGAGTTGGGACCAGTCCCTCTAGTTTTAACTATAACTCTTAGACCTCTTGATAGGGCTGTGTTATAGCTACTGGTCCTCTTGATGTGTGGTGGAAGTATGTCTGGTGGTGGGTGTGGTGGTGGGTGTGGTGGAGGTGGGTGTAGTGGAGGAATGCGTTGTGGTGGGTGTGGTGGTATTCATGATGGTGAGTGTGGTGGAAGTATGCGTGGTGGTGGGTGTGGTGGTGGGTGTGGTGGAGGTGGGTGTAGTGGAGGTGGGCGTAGTGGAGGTATGGGTGATTGTCTACCTGGAATCTACCTGGAGGGTATTCCAGGGATCAACGCCCCCGCGGCCGGGTCCACGACTAGGCCTCCCGGTGAATCAGGGTCTGATCAACGAGGCTCTTACTGCTGGCCGCAGGCAATCCAACGTAGGAACCACAGCCCGGCTAATCGGCACCGACTTTAGATATTTGTCCAGCTTCCTCTTGAAGACAGCCAGGGGTCTACTGGTAACGCCCCTTATTGCTGGTGGGAGGGTGTTGAACAGTCTTGGGCCCTGGACACTTATTGCGTTTTCTCTTAGTGTACCAGTGACGCCCCTACTTTTCACTGGGGGTATGTTACATCGCCTGCCAAGTCTTTTGCTTTGCGTATGGAGTGATTTCTGGGTGCATATTAGGGACCAGTCCCTCCAGAATCTTCCAGGTGTATATTATGATGCATCTCTCTCGCCTGCGCTCCAGTGAGTACAAGTCAAGTGCTTCCAGGCGTTCCCAGCAGTTAAGGTGTCTGATGGAACTTATACGTGCAGTAAAGGTTTTCTGTACATTCTCTAGATCTGCAGTTTCACCTGCCTTGATTGGAGATGTTAATGTACAGCAGTATTCCAGCCTAGAGAGAACAAGTGATTTAAAAAGGATCATCATTGGCATAGCATCTCTTGTATTGAATGTTCTCATTATCCATCCTATCAGTTTCCTAGCAGATGTGACAGTGGCATTGTTGTGGTCCTTGAAGGTGAAGTCTTCGGACATTACCACACCCAGGTCCTTCACATTACTTTTCCGCTCTATTGTGTGACTGGAGTTTGTAGTATACTCAGTTCTAGTTATTATTTCCTCCAGTTTTCCATAACGGAGTACTTGGAATTTGTCTTCACAGAACATCATATTGTTCTCTGTTGCCCATTGGAAAACTTGGTTTATATCTTCTTGGAGCTTTGCCGTGTCCTCAGTGGATGACACTCTCATGCAGATCCTAGTATCGTCTGCAAAAGATGATACAGTACTATGGTATACATCTCTGTCTATGCCTGATATGAGAATGAGGAACAGGATAGGTGCGAGTACTGTGCCTTGTGGGACAGAACTCTTCACTATAGCAGCATCCGATTTAACTCTGTTTACCACTACTCTTTGTGTTCGATTGGTTAGAAAGCTGAAGATCCATCTGCCTACTTTGCCAGTTATTGTGAGTGTAGTAGAGGTATGCGTGGTGGTGGGTGTGGTGGTGGTATTCGTGGTGGTGGGTGTGGTGGTGGTGGTGGATGTAGTGGTGTGTTATGTTTGGAGTGGACACTCGGACGCAGTTAAATCCTCCCACCAGATCTCAGGTATATTTGGATCACACTCACACGCAGTTGAATTCCTTTAGGGGGAAAAAAAGTGAAACACGTCATCTCACAGTCCAAGAGTGTGTGTACACTGCAGTTAATAAAAATAACAGCAAAGGCTAATTCCATCCTTAAATATGATCCCCTCGCTATTTTAATTGGCATAAGACTAATGCAATTTGAGCTTAATACGCATTCAACAGAGTCGCCTATTTTCTAAAGCTTTTCTTTATACCTGGAGTCTACCTGTGTGTGATTTTTTTATAAATGTGACTAAAAAAAAGGTGATCCAAAATTTAATAGCGTTGCTATGTAGGCCTCTCCGCGTGATGATGTGTACCGTTTTAATATGATTTATATATATATATATATATATATATATATATATATATATATATATATATATATATATATATATATATATATATATATATATATATATATATATATAAGAGAACTTACTGTACTGCTAGAGATATTTTTATGGCCTGCACATATTAATTATTGGCTGCAAAACAATAGTATTAATGAATGAGATATTTAAAGTAAAATTTTAGGAACTATAGAGAGGATCGAGCCTCCGTTTGAATTACTTAAATATAAGGTAATATATGATTTAAAACCTGATTAGCTTGTGCTACTAGGTCAGTTACCGTCTTCCTTCCTTAAGTGAGTGTGACCTGACCTGGCTGGGGCATTGGCTTAAGCCGGTAGGAGACTTGGACCTGCCTCGCATGGGCCAGTAGACCTGTTGCAGTGTTCCTTCTTTCTTATGTTCTTATGTAAGCTACATTGATTTTTTGGAGTTATTATTATTATTATTATTATTATTATTATTATTATTATTATTATTATTATTATTATTATTATTATTATTATTATTATTTGTGTTGTTATTGCTGTTAAGAAACTCATCAGTTATTCTTAGTTATAAGTCTCCAACTATATAAGACCGAGAAAACAGGTTTGTTGTAGTGCTCCATTATCTTGTCTTCAAATCAAATAAGGAACGAAAGGATTAAAGATTAACATATTAGTAGTAGCAGAGGCAGTAGCAGTGGCAGCAGCAGAGGCAGCAGCAGGTAGCCAGGTGGCCCGGTGGCCTGGTGGCTAAAGCTCCCGCTTCACACACGGAGGGCCCGGGTTCGATTCCCGGCGGGTGGAAACATTTCGACACGTTTCCTTACACCTGTTGTCCTGTTCACCTAGCAGCAAATAGGTACTTGGGTGTTAGTCGACTGGTGTGGGTCGCATCCTGGGGGACAAGATTAAGGACCCCAATGGAAATAAGTTAGACAGTCCTCGATGACGCACTGACTTTCTTGGGTTATCCTGGGTGGTTAATCCTCCGGGGTTAAAAATCCAAACGAAATCTTATCTTATCTTATCTGGCGGCGGCGGCGGTGGCGGCGACGGTATTGGTGATAGTGGTAAGAGTAGACAAGTCAGGTAAGATCCTTTTAAGTCAGAACTTGTAAACGTGGGTTAATCTTGGCCTCAGAGGTGGCTCACCTGACACGAGATATATCAAACAATCATCAGTAAACACGGAATGACTCACTGTCCTACAGACGAGGCCCCACACACCACGTTTTACAGGTAGCGTCCATTACATCAGGCAGTACAGCCGGATGTTTACACACATTTTTCCCCTCTACTGAAGACACGGAAGAATTATAAACGGATATCAACAAAGTGTTCCAGTAAACAGTGGAAAATAACATACTGTTCAGTGGTGACAAATTCCAGCTGCTCGGCGGATGTGGAAAGAATGAAGTCAAAATGAAAAATAGATACAAAATACAGTGTGTGTGTGTGTGTGTGTGTGTGTGTGTGTGTGTGTGTGTGTGTGTGTGTGTGTGTGTGTGTGTGTGTGTGTGTGTGTGTGTACACATGACTGCACGTGTGTGCATGTTTTGGGAGAGGTGCACAAACAGGAATGCACCAGAATAACGGTGGTGCCAACTCATTTGTATGGGAAAAAGACCACAAGAAATTAAGTGATATTTTAATATGCAACTTAACCACTCTGAATGGCAATTTAATTTCGAGAGTGTTCATGATTTCTCGATCACATTCTCCAGGAACACTCGTGGGTGTGAGGCATGGTCTTTGAATGTAGCAGCGAGGAGGACACTGAGATCATTGTTTGGTGTAAATATTAATCTGATAATTAGAAATGTGAAGACTATGTGGTGTTATCAGATGTATAATTCAGAAAACGGAGAAGTTTTTGAAAAAAATGGGGTGAATGGGAGTACAGGGACGTCCTAGTAAAAGATGAATGGAGGGTATGAAGGACGTTTTGCAAGGTAGGAGCTTGGGCATCCAGCAAGCAGTATTAATGTGTTTGATCGGTGTAAAAGAACGTTTTTCAACCGGCTGCTGGAGTGTGAGCATTATGATTTTAATACCCAATGAAGGGATTCTTGAGAACCGGTTGGCAGGTCTTGGATTCTGGAAAGGTAAATGTAGATATTGCGGTTCGGCGAGTTATTTGATTCGTGATAGGTGAGCACTTCTGGGACAACAGGTAGGGAATAATGGATCTTTTTTTTTGGGGGGGGGGAGAGAGAGAGTAGGGCAATGGCCACAGAAGACACATTGCAAAACAAACTTTTATATGGATAGCGTTTCTATGTGTCGTTTTATCAGGTCACGACTATGTTCATGACCTATAAGTTGGGTCAATAAACCCTTGTCTTTTTCTTCAGAGATCATCAGGGCTGGATTTCCCTGCCCACTAGTAGTGAGGCAAACACGCTGCTACTGCATCAGGTATTATTTTTCTATGTTTTATATTTGAGTGTGATGTAAGCTGCAAGAGACGAGGATTTAATACTATAGTTATTTTACAAGAAGGCGGAGCCTAAGTAAGTAAGTAAGTAAGTAAGTAAGTTTATTCAGGTATACACAAATACAGTTACATAGAATTATCATAAATAGCAGCATATGTGTAGAGAACCTGGGATAACCCAAAAAAGTCAGACAGAGTGACTTATTTCCATTGGGGTCCTTTTACCTTATTATTATAATATAAAGGTTATAATATTTTCTTATTATTCTACAATGAAGATAACATCTTATTATCATACTAAAAAGACTATCTACTACACCAAGGTCATTAAGACTATCTACAATACGAGGGTCATTACTAGGAATATGGTAAAATTTACACGTATGTTAGCTAAAAAATAGAAAATCATTCCCCTCCCTTTCTGTAGCTACATTCATCAGACACCTTTTGGCACTCTTCTTGAACTGGTTCATGCTATGACTGGCTTTGACATGTGCGGGCAGTCTGTTCCATTCCTTTATTGCTGTACAATAAAAGGTGTTTGAAGCCTGGCCACTGACTGTGGGTACTACAAAGTTGTGCTCTCTCCCCCTAGTACTATGATTGCTTTGGTTCCCAACCTTGACAAAATTGACAGCAAGATATTCTGGACATTGTTTGTGAGCAATTTTATAAACATGATTTAGCTTCAGTTGTTTTACTCTGTCTTCAACATTCAGCATATCCAACTGCTGTAATTCATCCTGGCCTACATGTTCTCTTGGTCCCAGCCCCAGGATGAATCTTACGATTTTGTTCTGGGTGATTTGCAGTCTATCTTTCAGTTTTTTTGTCAAGGCAGAGTACCAAGAAGAGCATGCGTAATCCATATGGCATTGTATAAGGGCTAGACATAGGGTCCTGCGAGCCTCAGTAGGTAGACACTGTGCTTGTCTATACAGGAACTTCAGTCTGGCATTCGCTTTACTACACTGTTCCCTATCAATTCTCCTGACATGTATGGGTCAAAGGGGATTCCCAAATATTTTACTGATGAAACCAAAGTGATGGGCTCCCCATTACATTGAACATTAAAATTATTTACCCTTCTCAGTTTATGTTTCGTGCCAAAGAGAATGGCTTCAGTTTTCCCTAGGTGTAATGATAGTTTGTTGTCTACTAACCATTTGCTG
This sequence comes from Cherax quadricarinatus, assembly GCF_038502225.1. Taxonomy (NCBI): domain Eukaryota; kingdom Metazoa; phylum Arthropoda; class Malacostraca; order Decapoda; family Parastacidae; genus Cherax; species Cherax quadricarinatus. Next base: position 6,105,477 of record NC_091306.1, on the reverse strand, counting down.
CAGGACTCCAGTTCCAGTGTTAAAACATTAGCAATATCTTGTGGGTCTTTACCTGACACTAACAGAGCACTGTCATCTGCATACAGTAGGAGTTTGCACTTGACACTGATAGGCATATCATTGACATAACATAAGAATAATAAGGGACCCAGAATACTACCTTGGGGAACTCCACATGTTATCGGCAGGGGTTCTGATTCTGTTTTGTCGATTTTGACTATTTGTCTCCTGTTGCTAAGGTAGGACTTAAACCAGTCTACAGAACCTATACCGATAGCTTGAAGTTTATTACATAATATATTGTGGTTGACAGTATCGAAGGCCTTTTGCAAGTCTAAGGTTACCATACCTATGAGGTTCCCCTTTGACATTTCAGTTCTCAGGTAATCCATCAGATTAATAAGGGAGGTGTCGGTTGAGTAGGATCTTCTAAAGCCCGATTGATAGCTATGGAGAATGTTGTTGTCATTAAGGTACTTAACTACTTGATTATACACCGCCCTCTCTAGAATTTTAGATATTATACTGAGTATACTAACAGGCCTATAGTTGCTTACATCAGACCTACTATTTTTCTTGAAGATAGGAGTAACTCTGGCCTCCTTGAACCCCTCCGGTACGGTATTAGTGGTGATTGATAGATTTATTATGTGAGCAATAGGGATTGACAGTTCAAAAGCACCATCTTTTAGGAACTTAGACGGGATGTTATCAGGGCCTGTGCTCTTAGTTGGGTTTAACCTGCTTAGTTCTTTTTGAATAAAGTCATGAGATACACTTACTAGTTGACAACTGTTTGGGGTTACCCCTTTATTGGTATAGTATGTTTGAAACTTATCAGAGTCTGTGTTAAAGGTATTTGATGCAGCTGGTAGTTTACTTACTAGTGTTGATGCAACAGATGTGTAGTAGGAATTAAAGCAATTTGCCACCTTAGATGTTTCGTGGCATACCTCATTATCGATAGTGAGTACTATGTTAGACCTATCTACTGGCTTATGGCTATACCCCAACTGTTTTAGTTGTTGCCAGAGCTTTCTGGGGTTATGCTTATACTCTTCAATTTTTGAGCAGTAGTGCTTTGCCTTTGCTCCTTTTATAAGTCTCTGTACTCTGTTCCTCACCCTTTGGAATTCATTTAGTGCTGCAATATCCTGTCTGTTTGCTTTAAATCTTTTTAGCAGCTGGTCTCTGAATTTCATATTATCTAATATCTCAGTAGTCATCCAGGGTTCAGTTCTTCGTTTAATCCTAACCTCTTTAACTGGTGCAATATTATCAAGGATGGTAGTGAACATTGTTTTGCCATACCCCCGGCCGGGATTGAACCCGCGTCATAGAGTCTCAAAACTCCAGCCCGTCGCGTAAGAGACCGCGGGTTCAATCCCGGCCGGGGGTATGGTTTATTTGCAATCGTGTCATTACGATTTCTTAAGTAACATTGTTTTGAATTTTTCCCAGACATCGTTTACGTCCGTGCAACTTGTTATCTCTGTCCAGTCACAATTGTGTAGCCTATTTACCAGTGTTTCTTTACTGTAGTTTCTAGTTGACCTCATTTTTATTGTCCTGTGTAGGCCTATCCTATCCCTAGTGATTTTCCTGGTGCAGCCTGGTAGGCCAGGATACGCTATGAGAGCATTAGTCTTCTCTTGTCAGGGTTTCCTTTCCTGACGAGTTTTGGGGAGCACTTCCTACACGACTCTGACATACTCACACACACACACATCTCTATGCCAATATGAAACAATGTTGTAAAAATAGTCTAGTTGCCTATGTGGAGAGAATTTGGGGCAGTGGAGGAGGACGGCAGCGGCGCGGGTTGCCAAGTGATGGTTTGTCTGGATGATCCTCAGCAGTCGTGTGCGAGCCCTTGCTTGGTGTGGGCGTGTGACTCTCTCTGTAGTCACGCCCTTACAGACCACACAGAACTAGTGGCCTAGGTGTTACTAAAAAGGACCTTCACCAACTTAGAAACTACCTCCATCACCTACAACAAAGGTAAGATGGAGTGGGAGGCAAATGTGGCGGGTGGGGTACTGCAGACGCGGCGGCGGCGGTGTTCTGCCGAGGCGCCAGGATAACTGCCAGGGTTCCTGTGGTCACCTGCCCACCCCACCTCATGCCTCATCCTCACTTTCGCTCTTACTCATCCACTTTATGCCTTGTCTCCTATATTTCAGAATGAATGTTTTTTGAATTTTGTGTAAACAAGTATGGGTAATCAGTACCTTCACTAGAACCCCCAATGGAAATAAGTCACCCCGACTTTTTGGGGTTATCCTAGGTACTTTATTCATATGCTGCTATGTATGATAATCTATGTAACTATTTGTGTATACATGAATAAACTTACACATACCAGAGTACCACAAGACAGAGATGTGTGCCCCTCCTCCCATGTAGTCACCGGTTTTGGTACCATTCACACGTATCTTCTCATTCATATATTGTCATGCCAGGACTTTATCTTGTGTACGCGACAGGGTTTAGCGTTTCCTCTTAATGTAATCATAATAATGCATCTCTTGTACCATAATATAAGCTTTAGTCTGGTTAAATGAACAGTGCTTTATAGTTTGCTGTCATGAATTACTACAATATTTGCAGTTCAAGTACATGATTATAGTGATACTGTTTTGATTAAAGATAACGATTTCACAAAGAATATTTTTACAAAGGCAAATAACATGATTTACTTCCACTTGGTCACCATTTCATACAACTAGAATATTTTGATGGTACAACTTTTATCAGTGTGTCTTGTGCAGTCTACTGTTTCTTACCAATAAGGCAGACGTGCACCATCTTTATTTGAGATGTTTCGCCCACCTTGAGTTTTAATAATCAAATCTAGATATATGACTTATTATGTAATACAATATTGTAATCATTCAAAATTATGTAAAATAATATATCTTAATAAACTCAAATAAGACAGGAGACTAGTGAACCCCGCCCACTCTGTGACCAATAATATTATTTTACATCTCTCAAATACTATGTAGGCCCTTTTCTTGTGTCTGATAGGTTGATAAAATCGCTGACTAGCGAAACGTCTCAAATAAAGATGCACAGGTGTTACACATGTGTCTTAGTATATACCTTTTATCTTATTATTCGGGTTCTTACAAATTGGGCTGGGAAGTTAGTGATGTGATGCGGGGGAAAGAATTACTGGGGCCGTCGTCTTACCTTCAGTGAGTTTCGAGAGTCCTTCTACTCCCGGAGCCCGGCCTTGGGCCAGACTAGACCTGTGCTTGCCGGACCAACCAGGCTGTTGCTGTTGGCGGGCCGCTGGGCCACATATCCATCACAACCTGGTTGATCTGGCACGTGGTGGAGATACTTGTCCAGTTTCCTTTTGAAGATTTCAACAGTTGGCCCAGCAGTTTCTGATGCCTTTTGGTAAGATGCTGAATAGTCTGGGGCCAATGATTTCGTATTGTGCCCACGGCATTCCTGCTTTCCACTGGGCTTGTCCACTTCCTTCCATATTTCTCATTCCAGCATGTTGTTCTGGCAGTGTGCAGATTTGGGACTAGGCCCTCAAGTACTTTCTAGGTATATATGATCATGTATCTCTCCTCCGCTCCAGTCAATACATATTTAGGACTTTGAGGCATTCTCAGTAGTTTAAATGCATAATTAACTCTACACAGGCTGTAAACGATCTCTTGATCTGTTCCAGCTCTGATTTGGAACGTGTCATCATTGGCATTATTTCCCTAGTTTCTAAAAGTTCTCATTATCCACCGTGTTATCTTCTTGGCTGTCGTGACATTTGCGTTATTGTGTTCTTTGTAAGGTCAGCTGACAATTACTCCAGGTATTCACGTGTTCCTTTCGTTCTGTTTGATGATTTCCTTGTTTGTATTCAGTGTCTCTTTTGAGTTATTCATTTTTTCCATAACTAAGTAGCTCGACTTATCACCACTGAACGTAATATTGTTCTCCACTATCCACTGGAAAACTCTGGTTATATCTTCATGTAGTTTTTACGCATCTTCTACCGAGGTGACTTTCATGCTTATTTTAGTGTCTTCTGCAAATGATACCGGCAATTGTGTTACCTGATCAAGCCTCTGCAAGGTTTAGTTTTTCAGTTACATTAGTCATGCGGTATATATAAGTAATTATAGTTCTTACAAAAAAAATTATTTCAGTTTGAATAATTACAAATTGCATATCGTTATTTATATATTTGACGAAGGTTGGTAACGCAGTCAGCTCGCGCATTGAGTGAGTAGTTCGACCCTCGGTACGTGTGGAAACTTTGGGCGTGTTTCCTTAAGACACCTGCTGTCCCTGGTCACCTAGCAGCAAGTAGGTACCTGGGTGTTAGCCGACTGGTGTGGGTCGCATCCTGGGGACAAAATTAACCCAAGTTGCTAGAAATGTCAGCTGTGTTTAAGTTGTCATGTACTTGTTGAAATAAAGATTATTATTATTATTTTTATTAATGATAACTCATGATATCCTACAATTCTTCAGGAGGATTTAGATTCATTGGGATTGCTGTAAAATTTTAATTGTTTAATTTCATTTCAAGAAAAAGTACCATTAGTGGAATTTTAATTTATAGTCGATTTTTTTGCCACTTAAAATTTGAAAGCATGTATGTTTAGCAGAAATTATTTCTCCAGCAAGTGAGATATAATTATTACTTAGGCGTGGTTTTTGATCGTTGATCCCCGGAATGCCCTCCAGGTAGACTCCAGGTAGGTAGGTACCCATCAGAGAGGAATATAACTCATTACTAGAAACCAATAGACGTTTAGGTCCGTCCCGAACCATATTCGAGTCAGTTGATAATGGTATAAACAGAACGAAACAATTTTTGTTTTTCATTTCCAGTTTCTGGGTTATTTGTGAATTTTTCACACCGAGTTTTGGCTAGTGTGTCTATGCATGCCGGTTTATACTCTTTGAGTAGCGACCAGTGCTTGTCGGTGGATGCCATGCCAAGTGTGGCTCGTTGGGTGGCACTGGCCTGGCACCCCTCATCCTTTATTTGACGTCTAGTGGATCTTGTGCCCATGAGAGTACATGAACAAAACGGAAAGCTGAATATCTAACAGTCAACATCAAGGCTCTCTGCTCTACAAGCTCAGGTTCAGTCTTCGTATGGGAAAGTCTTACACACCTGCTGCCAAAAGCGTCCGGTGGGGAAGGGGGAAAAGGGACAGCTGTGCCCCTGGATCAGGCCTGAAACTGTGTAACTAGTATAGGACTCTCGGTAACGGATTCCAGTTGAACAAATGTTGATTCAGAAAGGACACAAGAAAATACTAGTTTGACAATAGGAGTGGATAAATGGAACAACTATCAGCTATCCGGCAGTTTGTTCCGCTCATCCACAACTCTATTGCCAAAAAAAAATTGTACGTATATCCTTTCCAAATCATGATTTATCCAACGTGAATCGATTGCTGTGAAGTCTGTTTTGATTACTTTTAACATGTTATACGGCATGTGTCTTTGCATCTGCTGCTGTTCCCGTTTACCAAGCAGCAAGTAGGCAGTTGAATGTTAACCTACAGTGGTGGGCCGCATCCTAGGAAAGGAGCCTAATGAAAATAAGCCTGGCCTGTTAACCCTCTTGGTAAATAAACCCGAATAAAATCGTCAACGTTCTTGAGTTTGCCAATCCCCCTTTCCCTCTCAGGTGTAAAAGTTTTAAAGAGGAAACTGGACGACTACGTCTTCTAAGTGCTAGATCAGCTAGGCTGTGATGGTTTTATGGGGTAGCGGGCCTCCACCAGCAACCTCTTGTTGAACAGGCAATCGACAGAAGTGCCTAGCCCCAGGCCGGGCTACGAGGGGTAACACAGCTCTCGAAACATTTTATGGGTATACCTTCCGAGTAAAGTTGTAGCTGACGCCCATGCCTACTGCCCAAGTAAGCCTAGAAATAAAAGTTATTCGGCTGCTGCGTACCGCCTCTTAGGGAATGAGACCTAAATACTAAAGAAAATGAAGCCCTCTGCTTAGCTTTCTTGGATTATTGACCCTCCTGGGTTAGTAAACCAGAGAAAGTCTTCAACTGCAGTTTGGCAACCTCTGCTGCTCGCTCGAGAGATGAGACAAGGATAAATTGAATAACAGAAGGCTCTCTTCCCGCCCTCCACACAGCTGGCTTGCTGAAGAAGTTTGTATTTAGTGTTTAAACGCCTTTAAAATCTTATTCAGAAAGAAATTGTTAATCATTAAATATTCTTGTTTGGGATTTAGTTTGGAGGTATTGGAAGAATCAGACTCAGACAATCGTGATACGTTGGTGTGAGAGTTGTCTGTAAAATTATGCATTTGTGGTCACCAGGGGGTTCATGCTTCTCACAGATGCATAGATATATACCAATACATTTGATATCTTCTTTGATGAATCCCGAGAGTTTTTCTACTCCCAGAGACCAGTCTTGGGGCAGGCTCGCCTGGTGCTTGCCTGATCAGCTAGGTTGTTACCTGGAGGTTACCTGGAGGTTATTCCGGGGATCAACGCCCCCGCGGCCCGGTCCATGACCAGGCCTCCCGATGGATCAGGGCCTGATCAACTAGGCTGTTACTGCTGGCCGCACGCAGTCCGACGTACGAGCCACAGCCCGGCTGATCCGGCACTGACTTTAGGTATCTGTCCAGCTCTCTCTTGAAGGCAGCCAGGGGTTTATTGGCAATTCCCCTAATGCTTGATGGGAGGCTGTTGAACAGTTTTGGGCCCCGGACACTTATGGTGTTTTCTCTTAGTGTACCAATGGCGCCCCTACTTTTTATTGGGGGCATTTTGCATCGCCTGCCCAGTCTTTTACTTTCGTAGGGAGTGATTTCTGTGTGCAGATTTGGGACCATTCCTTCCAAGATTTTCCAAGTGTAGATTATGATATATCTCTCCCTCCTGCGTTCCAACGAGTACAAGTCAAGTGCTCCCAAGCGTTCCCAGTAGTTAAGGTGCTTGACAGAACTTATACGTGCAGTAAAGGATCTCTGTACACTCTCTAGATCTGCGATTTCACCTGCTTTGAATGGAGATGTTAATGTACAGCAGTATTCCAGCCTAGAGAGAACAAGTGATTTGAAAAGGATCATCATGGGCTTGGCATCTCTCGTTTTGAAAGTTCTCATTATCCATCCTATCATTTTCTTTGCACGTGCGATCGTGGCACTGTTGTGATCCTTGAAAGTGAGATCCTCAGACATTACTACTCCCAGGTCCCTTACATTATTTTTCCGCTCTATTGTATGGCCGGAGTCAGTAGTATACTCTGTTCTAGTTATTATCTCCTCCAGTTTTCCATAACGGAGTAGTTGGAATTTGTCCTCATTGAACATCATATTGTTTACCGTTGCCCACTGGAAAACTTTGTTTCTAGTTGTCAGCTGACCCACATATCCATCACAGCCTGGTTAATCTGGCACTTGGTGTAGAGATACTTGCCCAGTTTCCTCTTGAAGACAAATACAGTTGTCTCAGCAGTGTTTCTGATATTTTCTGGTAAGATGTTAAATATATTGCTTGGGGCCACGGACGATGATACAGTGTTCTCTTATTGTGCCCACGGCACCCCTGCTTTTCATTGGGTTGGATGAATCATATGCGGACATGGTGTTAAGTTTAGATCACTGGCCTGTTAATTTTAAAGACTTGCTTACCATGGGTTCTACGAATCAAGGTTTGTGATAGTAGTGAGTGCAAGGGGGGGGGGATAAGAACAAATTGTCAATTGATCAAGTGTGTAAGTTTACTAGGTGTATTGAATTCCAATTTTAGGTATTTTAAGTATTCATGGTGTTGATTTACAGATTAAATACTGCCCTAATGACCCTCGTACAGTCGATAGGCTTTAAACCTAGCAGTCTAACCTAGACAGATGGAAAAACGCTTTTCAATACTCGTGGGAGGCTGCTAGAACAGGGGTCATAACAAATGGTCTGGTACATGCTGGAGTGATATCAGTACGTGAGACGTCAGTAATGAGGCTAATTTCCCGCACATGACGAGAAGACTTACACTTTGAAACAGTTGGCACATTTGAGGAAATACTTGACCGTGAAAGAATTGTCACTGTTAGTGGAGAGAGGGAATGTGCTAAGAATTATAGTGGCATACGGAGTAAAAGTGGGTTTATACGATAAAAATTGCCAGGGCATGTGGAAGTAACTACTTTTGACAATATTACGGCATAGAATAATACATGGGTATCTTACCTTTATACCTTTGATGAGTTCCGAGAGCCTGGCGATGGGCTAGGCTCGTCTGATGCTTGCCTGGTCAACCAAGCTGTTGCTGTTGGTGGACCGCAACCCCACACACCCATCACAGCCTGGTTGATCGGGCACTTGGCTAAGAAGGTTTACATACATGACTTAAGACTTAATAAAAAAAAGAGGCTGACAAAGAAGGTATATCTGTGAGTCTCATGCAGGATCTGTGATGGTGGCACCAGGCCAATGAATGCATTGGGTTGTACATGCGTGGGTGGATAGGGGGACACCGTTCAGCCAGTGTTTCTAGACATTCTGAACCTGTGTATGTATGTTTTACATGTGATCGTTTGATATTTACACAAACAACTTGTGTTATTTGCATTGTTAGATCATCTCGCGATTACGATCTGGCAGTTTCAGGCAGATGATGAAGAGTGGGTTGATACTAATGAGTTTTTCCAATGTGAAAAGAAGGGAGGTACGAGAGGAAAACCCGTTATTAGTCAGAGAGATAAACGAAGCAATTTCTAAAGCATGACGGTGATGAGTAAGTGGAATTTACTAGAGGGTGTAGTGAGCCGGATCAACAAGGAGAGGAGGAAGTGCAAGATAAACTCAATGAAAAACGGGTGCAGTGAGCACAATAAGGGAACACTGTATCAACATTCGTGGTCCCAGATTATTCAACCAGAAGATAGAAACATTGCTGAAACAAGTGTACAAGTCTTCAAGAGGAAACTGGACAAGTATTTTCACCAGGTGCCAGATCAACTAGACTGTGATGGATATGTGGGGCTACGAGCCACCAACAGCAACAGCCTGGTTGACCAGGTAAGCACCAAACAAGCCTGGCCCAGGGCCAGGCTGTGAAAGTAAGAAAACCCTTTGTAGATGAATGGTTCAGAGAACCGACATGTTGATAAATTAGACTCATGTGCAACTCTTGGGTATCTTTATTGAGGAAACGTTTCGCCACACAGTGGCTTCATCAGTCCAAACGTAGGAGAAACTTGAACAGGAGGAGAATGAGGTAATCAGTCCCTCAACCTTGAGTCGATGTGTTCAGTCCATCAATCTATTCAAGATTGATGGACTGAACACATCGACTCAAGGTTGAGGGCTGATTACCTCATTCTCCTCCTGTTCTTCAAGTTTCTCCTACGTTTGGACTGATGAAGCCACTGTGTGGCGAAACGTTTCCTCAATAAAGATACCCAGGAGTTGCACATGTGTCTAATTTATCAAGAAAACCCTTGAAAACCATTAAAGGCATATCAATGGTAAACGGGAAAAGTTAACTTAGAGCTGAAGTTGACTTTCCGTACACGATATGCAAGTGCCTGTGTGTACGTGTATGTAAACATGTATACATACATACATATGCGTGGCTCTGTTTTAAACGATGTATGTTAGATTTTTTCATGAATTCGAATTTAAATTTAGTGTAGTCTCACGTGTGCATCATAAATCAATGGAAGGTGGCCTGGCAACGTGATCATCAACATCCGGAATCGTGCACACATCAGTCCTCCACTCCGGCAACCCTTGTAATATTGAGCAACGTTTCCATGAGTGCTCAGCTGCATAGGAAGATTAATCTCAAACCGTGTGGTGAAGGATGATGTATACCCGAAGGATGTTTCCAGGGGGTCAGTGCTCCCGCGGCCCACCATAAAAAGACCTATTAATTAATGTTCAGCAGCATTTCAGTCTAGAAAGAACACAATTTAAAGAGGATTATCATCATTGACTTTGCATCTCTTGTTTTGAAGGTTCTCATTATACATTCAGTCAGTTTCCTCGCGGTTGTGGGAACGATACTTTGAATTTTTAAATGTGAGATCCTCTGGGATTGTCACTCCTGTTTACTTCACGTTAGTTTCTTTTGCGTTAATTTTATTTTCCGTTTACTTTTTGTTTCCTTGTTTTTTTCCATAACGGAGTAGCTGAAATTTGTCCTCATTGAACATCATATTATTTTCTGTGGCCTGGTGGGAGACTGAGTTTACATCTTGGAGATTTGCTGTGTTCTCCATGGATGCCACTCATACCAATTTTGGTATCGTCCGCAAAGGATAGTGCGTTGCTGTCCTTTATGTCCGTGTCTTTGTCAGATGTGAGGAAGAAAGGATGTGGGCGAGCCAGTACTGTGCCTTGGGCATCAAAGTAGGACTTCACCACCTCCTACCACCATGCTCATGAGTTGCTAAGATTTGATGTTAACATTTGTTGCAGTCAGATGGACATGAAAAATGCTAGACACCATAAAACAGCGGTAGAATGTTTGCCTTTCAGAGGTAAATTGTGATATAGAGGGTACATAATTTATGTGGAAAGGCTTCACTAGGAGTTGACAGTTTCCACCTGCAACGTTGTACCATGTTCAGAATGTTTTAACTTGTATTCCAACATTTAAGAATGATTCACAAGTTTTTTAGTGTCCGCGACGTGTCTGTTAAATGATAATGTATACTTTATAGTGCAATGTGGCAGTGTCCAGAATATCTTGCTGTCAATTTTGTCAAGGTTGGGAACCAAAGCAATCATTGTACTAGGGAGAGAGAGCACAACTTTGCAGTACCCACAGTCATTGGCCAGGCTTCAAACACCTTTTATTGTACAGCAATAAAGGAATGCCTGCACCTGTGAAAGTCAGTCATAGCATGAACCAGTTCAAGAAGAGTGCCAAAAGGTGTCTGATGAATGTAGCTACAGAAAGAGATGGGAATGATTTTCTATTTTTTAGCTAACATACGTGTAAATTTTACCTTATTCCTAGTAATGACTCTCGTATTGTATATAGCCTTAATGACCCTCGTGTAGTAGATAGTCTTTTTAGTATGATAAGATGTTATCTTCATTTTAGAATAATAAGAAAATATTTTTTTAACACACTGGCCGATCCCCACCAAGGCAGGGTGGCCCGAAAAAGAAAAACTTTCACCATCATTCACTCCATCACTGTCTTGCCAGAAGGGTGCTTTACACTACAGTTTTTAAACTGCAACATTAACACCCCTCCTTCAGAGTGCAGGCACTGTACTTCCCATCTCCAGGACTCAAGTCCGGCCTGCCGGTTTCCCTGAATCCCTTCATAAATGTTACTTTGCTCACACTCCAACAGCACGTCAAGTATTAAAAACCATTTGTCTCCATTCACTCCTATCAAACACGCTCACGCATGCCTGCTGGAAGTCCAAACCCCTCGCACACAAAACCTCCTTTACCCCCTCCCTCCAATCTTTCCTAGGCCGACCCTTACCCCGCCTTCCTTCCACTACAGACTGATACACTCTTGAAGTCATTCTGTTCTGCTCCATT
>NC_091306.1:6038954-6088954 GCF_038502225.1 Cherax quadricarinatus | reverse complement strand
TTGACTCAGTGTATGTGAACTGGGTGTGGAAGGTAGCTGTGTAACAAAATAACTTATAAATCTTGACATAAATGATGTTGAGTATTTGGTGAGCTATGAGTTAGCCCACACTGATGCATGCTAAACAAATTACCTGGTGAATTATCAATATGTTGGTTTCGTTACATTTTGTAAGGTTATTTTTTTTGTGTGTTAGGAAAGTTTCGTTCCATTTTTAGTTTGGTAAACTCTGCCTTAGGGGAGTTTCTTTCATATTGTTAGAGTTTGCTTTACACCGCACTCACTAGGCTTCTTTGGTAAGGACCGGAGGAGTTTGTTTAGTGTACATTATGTATATTGCATTGTGCTGGTATCTTTCGTTCAACTCTTCAGTATTGCATTTCCACAGGTCTGGAGTTTCTTACCAGGATATAACATCCAGCAGAACTGCTGGTGCCTCATCTTATTTTTTCCTTGGGTACGACCCACAATAGTCGACTGATATACAAGTACATATGTTTATTGCTAGGTGAACAGGGTGCAGGAGTAGTGTAAGGAAACGTGCCCATAAGTTCCCCAGTGCCAAAGTGTCGAACCCGGGACCTTGCGGTGATGAGCCAAATGCTCTCGCCACTTCAATTCCTCGTCACAGGCTTCCGGTGAAGCGCCAGAGGTTGGTGGGTCATGTTTCTCCATTGTGCAGTTCCTGGTAACCCTTGGCATGAGTTCCTTCTCAGCATTGTTTCCCCCGCTTATCTTTACCAGTTTCATGATTACTCTGGGATGTTCAGTTTTGACTTGCAGGCTTTGACGTTTCGGTGTAGATGTTTACATATTGTCCCTTACATCACCTGTGTGTGTGTGTAAGGGACAGGCTCACCTTGGCAGCCACAAAAAATTACTAAGTGAAAAAAGTATTACCAAATAAAAAAAAAAAGAATTTGTATATACAAGGAAAATGGCTAGCGCTTTCGCGTAAATCTTGAGTGTAATTGTGGGGATGGTGAAACGAAATGAGAGAGACTTTGTAATTGTGGAGGTGGAGGCTCCGTTTCTCACAGTGCTTGGTCGTTACTTTTCAGCTTTGTAAAATATGACCTGCGTTGTTTCTGAATACATAAATATGAGATTTCTGGCTGTCAGTCTTTTTTTTTTTTTTTTTGAGATGCATGAAGCCGGTGCTGACACTTCTCGGAAAATATATTATTTATGTGGGTTTACAGTGATTTTTGCCAAAGATATCGTGTGTGATGAGGCAGGTACATGGGAAGGCTTTGTGTAGGGGGAGAGTGGCTCTTGATCCCAGGATCTCGAGCTTTCCTCCCGTTCCCTGGACGAAACGATTACCTTTTTATTTCCCTGTTGTATGTCCCCCTTCATTCTTAGCACTTCTTATTATCTGGTGGCTGTATTGTGTCTACTGAGCAGAATGTAAGTCATCTGCCGCCGGTAACTGACACGAAACAGGTCAGTTGTCAAACGGTACCTGCTAGTTAACTAAGAAACAAAACAGGCCATATGTATGGATAAGTGCCTTTCATAAACGATATCTAACAAAAACACATCAGTTATCTATCGACAAGTGTCTTTGACAGCCGGTAATTAATTAATTAATGCAAATTCTAGAGATTGAAAACATCACACTGTCAACTGGAGCCTTTCAACAATACCAGTGGGAGAGTGGTAAGTGTTGTCATTGTAATCAAGTCCGATATTCTTATAAAGAAGTTGTAGAATTAATTGAGCAAAGTGAACTGAACCATGTAGTTCATAGGTAATTGTCCACATTGCTCATGATTGAAACATGTTTCTTTCTGAAGCCTGAAAGGGGGTAAAGAGAGATACCAACATGATGGAGAGACAACACTGTATATGTCTCTACCATATACTAGACAGTGGAAGACTGTCTGAGAATCTTCGAAAATTTAACCCTTTGTATATTGGATTAAACAAGCCATAAATAAATAGCACAACACTTATGATAATATATCATGTCCAATATCTTAGATGAATATTGGGTAAATAACGAGAACTTCCAAAATGAGAGATATTGCCAGTGATGACTTCAAATTGTTTGTACTCTCTTGATTAGAGTACTGTTCAGTGTTGATTGCCCTATTCAGGGCATGAGAAAGATCAGCTGGAACATGCAGAAATCGTTTACAGACTGCATAAAGTCAATAACATATTTAAACTACTGGGAATGTGTCAGTCTGGATATGTCCTCTGTGGAGCAGTAAAGAGAGAGATACATAATATATATTTATATACATGGAAGATACTTGAGGTCCTAGTTCCAAACCAACATAGTCCCATAACAATGTACTGGAGTGAAGTTATGTGAGGAAATGTAAAATAAACCCAGTGAAAAGCAGGGGCGCCTTGCATGCCATAATACTGTAAACATCCGTCGGTTCAGAAAATATCAGAGACAATGCTTGGACAAGTGTAGAAGTCCTCAAGAGGAAATTAGTTCAGTATGTATTTCCCTAAGTGGCAGAACAACCAAGCTGTAATTGGCATGGAGCCAGCGGGCCGCCAACAGCAGCATCCTGGCCTGGTTTTTGGAGTCGAAAAACTCTCGAAACCGGTCACAGATATATATCGTAAGTATATTATAGAAACTATATTACGAGAAAAGTAAGTGCTGTACCGGGATCTTGTAATCTGTGTGATAACTGATCTCTGTAATATGCAAAGTTCTGTGTGATAACTGATCTCTGTAATATGCAAAGTTTTTACTATGTGAGTTACAATTAAGACCATGCGAGCAAAACCTCTGTAATCATTTAGTTTTGCTGCTCACAGGTGCATAATAAACTAGTAGTTGATGTTGGCAATATTAATGAAATTCTTGATCATCAACTCAATTACGCAATTCTGGCTCATCCTTTGTCTTGTTTTTGTTAGTGCCTTGTACATTGTATTGCTCTTATATGCTTTTTTTTTACTGGATTTCATCGACACTATGGTTAACTGTGGTTGATTTCGAGAGTTGTGCTCTCAAAGCACAGCCTAAAATCAGGCTAACGTTCTTGCCATCTGACTATTTTCGTTCTCCATACTTATTTGAAGCAGTGGATAGTGAAAAATAATGAGATGACTATTAAGTAAAGATAAAAAGCAGGGTTTTCAGTACTGTTTTACAAGAGAGGCTGATGAGGTAATGCAACATACGACGTTGTTGGCAAAATTCTAAATAGGATTAGGTCATGATTAACAGATAGAAAGCAATTAGCACAAACAGGGGTAGAGGTTGAATTGGGAGTCATTCACTAGTGGTGTACCACAGGGCTTTGTCCTGGATCCTAATAATTTATGATGCTTGCTAATGATCTTAATATTTAATTAATGCAGGAGAAATATTTAATTAATATTTAATTAATGCAGGAGAAATATCAGCGCTGGGACAAATACGGAGATCGTTTACCCTCCGCATTGAGCCAGTAAAGCATTAAAGTTATTGGGAACGCCTTAAAGTCTTAAATATGCGCTCACTGGAGTAGAGGAGAGATATGATAATATATACCCAGAAATTACTCGAGGGTCTGGTCCCAAATCTGCACACTGCCATAACAACATACTGGAGTGAGAGGCATGGAAGTGCAAAATAAATCCAGTGAAAAGCAAGGGTGCGGTGGACATAATAAGGGAACACTGTATCAACATCCGTGACCCCAGATTATTCAACATCGTACGAAAAGATGTGAGAAACACTGCTGGAACAAGTGTAGAAGTGTTCAATAGGAAACTCGACAAGTATCTTCACCAGGTGCCATATCAACCAGGTTGTGATGGGTATGTGGGGCAGCGGGCCTCCAGCAGCAACAGCTTGGTTGACCAAGCTAGCACCAGACGGTCCAGGCTCCTGGACTAGAGTCTTGAAACTCATCAAAGGTATAACAAATGTAAAGGTATGTAAATTCTCAGACAAGATACAAACAAATCATATTGTTAATGCATCAGGGTGTAATGAACACTTGCCAGTGAGAAGTAAATACCCACATGGAGACAAAAACGTAAGTGATAAATTGTATATTTCCTCCTTCACCTGAAGTCTGCTGCAGCTGAAGAGGTCTTCAGGTGGAGGTCGAAATAAATAATATAGCATTCGTGTTTGACAAATGCGATCATGGAGTGATAGCCTATAAAACAATGTCAATAGCCATAACAGGAAAAGTAGGAAAATGGCTATTTTTTTAACTAATAAAACATAAATGAAAATAGTAAATAAAGCAAAATCTAGCCTTATTAAATTAAACAAAAATTCAGTGCATTAAGGTACCTTCCTGGCGTCTTTACTGTTTGTCATCCTCATAGTAGACATTAAAAATACTCGCCACAGCTTCGTGTAATCTTTTTTGGGCAGTTTCCAAAATAAACATGAAAGTTACTTCCATAGAAGACACGGAAAAATTGCCAACAGATATGACTCATGTCTTTAGTGGGCAATAGAAAATAATAGGTGGATCATCTCACAGAACGAAAGGAACTTTACAAGTTCCTTTCGTATAATAATGCCAGAAAGCTACAATTAGAGAGTATAGTAAGGCAGATGCCACGAGGGGCGGAAAAGTGACAGAATGAATAATAAGAACTTTCAAAACAAGAGAAATAATGTAAATGGTAACACTGCAAATTATTTGTGCGTGTATTCTCCCGTTTAAAATATTGTTCAGTGTTGATGGTTTCGTTCAGGGCAGGAGAGATCAGAATTGAACAAGGTACAGAGGTTGTTCACTGCCTACATTGAGCCGAAAAAGTTGTCAAGTTACTGGGAATGTCTCAAAGTACGTACCTAGAATGTAGTCTCCGGAGTGAAGAAGAGAGAGAATATATACGTACATGGGAGATATTTGAGAGCCTAGTCCCAGATCCACACACTACCAAACATACTGAAGTGAGAGATATGGGAGAAAGTGTGAAGTAAACCCATCGTAAAGCAGAGGCGCCCTTCGTGCAAAAACAAAAAAGAGAACGATGTGTCAACATCTGTGGGCCAGCGGGCCGCCAGCAGCAACAGCTGAGTCGAACAGGCTATCAACAGAAAAGCCTGGCTCCAGGCCGGGCTGCAGGTGTGGAATAATTTTTCAAGTTTAAGGGAAATTGACGATGGGAATCACGTGAGAAAATTACTGACGTACAACAAGGCTAGGGTTTACATCGTGGTTACACAGTACTCACACTGATGGGTGTATGTCTGTGTGTGTATATGTACCATGATAATTCCTAATGGCTATAATTATAACCATAATTTTTAAATGGGGTGAACCGGTAAGCCAGCGGAAGGCCTCGGTCAGATGACCGAAAGCTCCAGCAGTGAGTCTTCATATAAATAAAGACCCGTGTCAGGAAACACTTGTCCTGTTTCCTGACAAACTCTACCTAACCTAACCTAACATGAAGGCTTCAATCTGTTTTATAAGTATTCTTGACAAGTGGTGAATAGGTGACATGCACTCTTAATGACCCTTTGAGTACTCAGTAGGCTTTTAAGACCAGTTAACCAACCAGTCAATCCTGTGGTCTTATTTTCCGCAACGCTTTCTCATATCTCACCTTTCAGGTTTAATCCTGTGATTTTATGATAATTCTCAAGCTGGATTTGTCAGGTTACAATCACAACGTTAACGATCAGTCACAAAATTCAATCTCGCGTTCGAATTTAAATCCACATTTGACAATCACCGAACGGTTACTAATTTTCAACGATATATTCAAAATAGCTTATGCAGAATTTTTTTTATGATAGTTCTAAGGCACTTGCCAGATGCAAGATCTTCCTGCTCCTGGATCATGTAGTTCAGGGTTGCCAACGTTTTTCTATGCCCCGCACCCCTAGGAAATATTTGATTAATATTGCACATATCTACAAAAATAATATCACATTTGAAGATGAAGAAGTCAAATTTCTATTTTTTGAATCACAAATTGAACCAAATACAGTACTGCGGGTGAACCAGTTGAATTCAAGATTGACTCTTTGTCACACCCCCTGAAATGCCATCGTGTACCCCCCTGGGGGTGCGTGTACCCCCTGGGGGTGCGTGCACCCCAGGTTGGGAAGCCCTGGTGTAGTTGATTATGTTTGTAAAACTGTGAAGTCGACTGTTTGGCACTCTTCAAGGCCTTAATGTGTGTTGTCAGTGACAGTTATCGAGATTTTAGCTATAATTTTCCTGAATCTTTTTTTTTTTCAGAGACATGTTTTCTTAGCATTTAGGTTAATCAGCGTTGAGACCACATGAAGGGCAATGTGTATTTCACCGTTATGTAAGCACATATGTAGTGTCAGCACATACAATGTGTAGTGTCAGAACCTATGATAAAAGTCTTGTCAGCACCAACAATGTGTGGCTTCAGCACCTACATAAGATGTATGGTATCAGCATATACGATATGTGGTGTCAAATTCAATCCCGCAACACAAGGAGCACTAATTTTGAATCAAATATTCCGGGTAAAGGTTATATAGTTTAATTTGTGGCATTTGCCAGTATACTATAGTATGATTAAATACAATACTTTTTATGGTATGAAAGTCATGATATATAATGTCAAATAGAGAAGTCATAAGTTATTGTAATTAATAATAATAATAATAATAATAATAAGTATTCATAGTGAACTGTGTCTGCCACTTCAAATGAACATCAGAATTTCCAGCACCTTCTGAACCTCCCCAGCGTTATGACTCCTACTGCTTTGGTGCTTACCTGTAGTTGCTTCCAGAGGTCACTCCTGGTTGCTTGCCTCATTGACCAAGCTGCTGGTACCTGCTGCCCACAGTCCAACTTATGCACCACAACCTGGCTGATCAGGAATTGAGTTAAGGAATTTGTCTAGTTCCCTCTTAAAGACAGCTAGGGGTTTGTTGGTAATCCCCTTATGCATGAAGGGAGGGTGTTGAAGAGTCGTGGTCCCTTTGCACCCACTGCGTTTTCTTTGCTTACCGCTACCCTGCTTTTCACCGGAGATATCCTGCACCGTCTGCCAAGCTTCTTGTGTTCATGTGTAGTGATTTGGGTGTGCAGGTTTGGAACCAATCCCTCCAGAATCCTCCAGGTGTACATTATGATCTATCTCGCCTACATTCTAAGGAGTACGGTTTCCAGTCAACATGGCTCTGAGGTGGAGATACCTTCTTACCCTTTCTTGCCTGTCTCCTCTCATTCCTGGCACAACGGAGTCTTTGTTGTTTGTGTGGCTGCGGTCGCTTTGCTCAGGCTGATGTTCACGTGCCTTGATATACCTCTTTCCCATCGCATGGAATGCTGGACTGTTTGTTATAGCACTTTCTCTCATTTCTTTGGTTAGAAGAATTTTGCAGTTTATGGAATGACAGGCAGCTTCATTTAGGAGATTTCTGCATTTCCTGGGATGATCATATTGTCGTATTTCATAGCGTTTGTCAGTTGATCCATATCTTCGCATGCCCTGCGCAGAGTGCCGACACAAACAACTGTTGGCTGCGATGAGCAGGGTTAGAGTTGGTGGGCAGCTCATATGCAGCAGCATATGTAACTGTTTCAAGTCACATCAGAAACTAAGACTCAGCAGCTGCACCTGACACAGCTGTTTCAGCAGCTCTAACTGATACAGCTGTTTCAGCAGCTGCACCTGACATAGCTGTTTCAGCAGCTCTAACTGATGCAGCTGTTTCAGCAGCTGCACCTGACACAGCTGTTTCAGCAGTTCTAACTGATACAGCTGTTTTAGCAGCTGCACCTGACAGTTGTTTCAGCAAGTGCAACTGATACAGGTATCTTCATAGCTGCGACTGACTCGGTAGTTTCATCAGCTGCAACAGTTATATCTGGAACTACACTGCTGCTGGGGGAAGAGGAGGAAGGTGCCATATTATCCCCCATGAATATAATAATAATGAAGCTTCCTAGTGACCTTGACAACCAACATGTTTTCCATAAACCACGCACCTGGCCTTTTCTGGCAGTGATCACCAGCATAGTTGGCGCTATTGGAGGAACTACAGTAGACACTCTCTCGTGGTCACCTCTTGGATGGGTGCCCACCTCTGCTAGGCTCCCTCAATACTATGACCAGTTTGACCACACCTACAGATATACTCACCGAGTTTTATGGCTTCAGTGCATATACATTGATAAATTTACTTTAATCTCTGTTTTAGGGATTTAAGTATTTCTGACTGGTGGGGAAAAGGTGAAATACAACTTTATTGATCATTGTATAGTCGATAGACCTTAAACTTATTTAACCAGGAAACCAACCAATCTCTTGGTTTGTAACCAAACAACCTGTAAAGTAAAAGGACACAAGTGCAGTTAATGTGACATTTTATTGTGGCAACGTTTCGCTCTCCAGGAGCTTTGACAAAGCTCCTGGAGAGCGAAACGTTGCCACAATAAAATGTCACATTAGCTGCACTTGTGTCCTTTTACTTTACATATTGTCGGTAATTCCACCACCAAACAACCTCTTGACAGTGTTTTTTTACTGAACATCTTGCTAGTATTCCTTGCATCGTAGCGCGCCATCACTTTAATATTAGCTTCTTGGTGCTCTGTTAACGCTCGGTGTGTGTCATCCACGTGACAGTGACATCTTCAACTCTAGTTCAGTCAGTTCGTTTACCTGTGATTTACCCGTGACCTGTTTCCAGAATTTTCCCTATTCTCGCGGCCCGGTAAGGTCTTTCTGTTGATTGCCTGGCGGCCCACTGGCCCATATCCGTCACAGCCTGGTCGATTTGGAAACTTTTTTCAGAAAACGTTTCGCTCACCAGGCGAGGGAAAAAAAAAACTCCTGGTAAGCAAAACGTAGTATAATAACTTTTCTAACACTGCACATGTGTCTAATTTATAAGTTTGTCAGTGTTTCATATCATGATAACCTCTGTTATGTTAGGGTAACTTTGTTACGTATAGGAGTGTTGGAGGGTTTTCACTCTAGTGGTCCACATACACTACCACTTACATGTGAGCCACCCACGAATCTCAGCGTTATAGTAATTTATTAATCAGTTGTGTCCCTCTCTACAGGTAAGAGCGGCGAGTGAGAGCGACTCTTCTACAGGTAAATAGCAATCCTCCTTCATAATGGGGCTTACATTCATATATATATATATATATATATATATATATATATATATATATATATATATATATATATATATATGTCGTGCCGAATATGTAAAACTGGTCAATTAGCAAGAACTCATTAAAAATTAAGTCCTTTCTGAAATTTTCTCTTATACGTTTAAAGATATATTTTTTCATTGATGTTAATGTAAAAAATTTTAATTTTGCTCCAAAAGAATCTTAGAAAACTTACCTAACCTTATTATAACAAGAACAATTTATTTTAGCCTAACCCAGCTAAATATATTTTAGATTTGTTTACAATAATTTATTACTAAACAAACACAGTGAAATATATTTTTTTCGTTAGGTTCAGAATGATTTTGGCGAAATTATTGCATACACAAATTTTCGCTTGTCCTATATGGCAAGATGAACGTTGCTATTTAAGCCAAGATCGCAAGTTCTGCCTATTCGGCACGACATATATATATATATATATATATGTATATATATGTATGTATATATATATATATGTATATATATATATATATATATATATATATATATATATATATATATATGCATTTATTCTTTCAAATCAGTTCATATACAGATACTGTATACAGTAATCAGGTTTTCTGGCAAAACTTAAGACTAGTATTAAGGACCAGTTTCATTGGGAAGGTCATTAATGTGGACGAGGGAAAGCAGGGGACCAAGGAGTGTCCTAAGGTACCCCTGTGTTAAAAGGTTACGTTGGCGAGGTTATGTCTTTGACGGAGATATGTTGGTGTCTGTTGTTAAGGCAGAACTCTTAAATATGCAAGAGTATGATCTCTGATACCATAATGTTCTAGTTTAAGAAGCTTAGTTGTTGTGGTCTGCTGTATAGAAAACTTTCCCAATGTCTGCGAAGAGGCCCGTAGGATATGGGCTATTTTCGAGACATGAATAAATTAAGTCAAATATTTTGATTACTGACCCATTCGTACACTTTTCTGGTTTTAAACCAAACTGGTAAGGGTTTAGTGTATTATGGAATGTTAAGAAAGAGTAAACTTTTATGAATTAGTTTTTCAAAGATTTTAGATAACAGTGGCAAGTAGATATTGGCTTGTAGTTGTATCAGCTTGTATTGGGGTAAACCTTGTTATCTTGAGTGTTGTTGTAAAAGTTTTGGTTTCAGTGATTTGTTGAACAGTCTGATTGTGGGAGACTTCAATAGTGTCAGTCTGAGGCTGGGAGACTTCAGTAGTGTCAGTCTGATGGTGGGAGACTTCAGTAGTGTCAGTCTGAGGGTGGGAGACTTTAGTAGTGTCAGTCTGAAGGTGGGAGACTTCAGTAGTGTCAGTCTCATTGTGGGAAACTTCAGTAGTGTCTGAGGCGGAAGACTTCAGTAGTGTCAATATTAGCTGGGAGACTTCAGTAGTGTCAGCCTGAGATGGAAGACTTCAGTACTTTCAGCCTTAGCGGGAAGACTTCAGTAGTGTCAGTATTAACTAGGAGACTATTAGTGTCAGCCTGAGCTGGGAAACTTCACTAAGACAATGAGGATATCGTCAAGCAAGGGTTCGCCAGCTAGGGCAGCTTCAAAAGTTTTCTTCCAGCAAAGCTCAGAGTTACTGTACAAGATTATTTCAACATGATATATTGCTTATACAGAAATGGGTGACACTTGAGTGCATGTTGAAAGCTGATAGTTATGCAGAGCATGTCGGGCACTTGGGAACCACCAGTTATCAGGGTTTAAGGGAAAGAAATGAGGGATGGTAAGGGAGTGGGATGAGAGAGGGTTTACATAGTGAGGGAGGGGTGAGCAGTGACTCGCACGGTTAAGAGGGAGGGAGGACGATGAACAGTAAACATAACATCCACAAGCCTCTCCCTGTCCCATTCCTCCCTTTCCCCTTCCCCTCCCTTTCCCCTTCCCTCCTCTCCCCCCTTCTGTCTCTCACCCTGTCTTCTTTCCCTCTTTCTCCCAGTTCTTTCTCTTATAATATCTTGCTCCCCTCTCTTTCCTCTTCTATGCTTCCCACTGACATCTTTGTTCTTCTATTTCTTCCCCCTCCTTTCCTCAGTTACCCCTCGCCCCCTTCCCTCCCTCGGGTCAAAACAGGCGCCAGGTTCATGAGTGGTTGTGTGGGCGTCGCGGAGGGTAGGGGAGGGTTGGAGAGATGGAGGATGTGGAGGGAGCTGTTAGAGGAGGGGAGGGAGTGGGAGGGAGGACAGGTGATGGTGGACCATCTGGCTTTAGGAAGTGTCATTTTGTCTCTGTGCCATCTGTGTAACTCTCCCCTTCTCTCTCTCTCTCTCTCTCTCTCTCTCTCTCTCTCTCTCTCTCTCTCTCTCTCTCTCTCTCTCTCTCTCTCTAACCCTTGTCCTTCACTCATCTAGACCTGACTCTGGTGTTCATCACGTTCTCACTCACCTTCCCTCACTCTCCCTCACCTTTCCCTCGCTTTCTCTTAACCTCTCCTATATCCTTCTCCTTCAGTATATGTGTAGGCATCAAATTTATTTTGTTTTCATTTCTGTTGATAAGACACAGCTCCAGCTAATCCTACTGAGCTCATCTTGATAAATTCACAGAAAAAGAAAGCACGTAACTTAGCTAATTTACCACCTCTAATATACAAAAAGGCAGCTCATGTGATATTATCCACTACTGCAACATCGGTCAACAAATCATTAAAAATCGACTCAACCGATATAATGACTTTAGGCCAGTATTTAACTTACGATTGTTTGAAAAATTAATTCGTAAGAGATCATACTCTTTTCTAGTGTGGCGCAATATACTCTAACCTCTGCCAGTTTAGTTTCACGCCAAGATAAACTACAAACGACGCAATTATAAAAAATGCTGAACTTACTTTATGCAGCTCTTGAAAATAATGAATATCCACTGTGCCTCTTCATAGATCATAGGAATTTTTTCGACACAGTAGACCAGAACATCCTACATCTTTAACTAGAGCATTATGGTATCAGGCAGAGCATATTTAAAGCCCTGCCTGAATAGCAGATACCAATGTGTCTCCATCAAGGGCATGACCTAGTCAATTTGGCCTGTCAACATGGGGTGCCTCAAGACAATGTTCTCGGTCCACTGCTTTTCCTCATATACAGTACATCAATGATCTTTCCAAAGCATCTCAATTACTTAAACCTCTTTTGTTTGCAGATGACACAACTTTTGTCATCTCCCTCTCATATCCGAATTCTCTCAATAACATTGTGAATGAGAATCTCATAAAGATTTATATTTGCATGACTGCCAATAAACTCACTGTTAATACTGACAAAACTTCTGCATGATGTTTGGGAAGAGCGGCAAAGGCCCACCTAAATACTGTATAATGGTTAACGGTTCTTCCATTATAAGACAAACCGATGTGCTGGATGTGGGAGCTGAATTTCAAGTTACTGTCAATATACAGACCTGAGAGTTTTTCCTCGGTTTGTCTTATAATGGAAGAACCGTTAACCATTATACAGTATTTAGGTGGGCCTTTGCCGCTCTTCCCAAACATCATGCAGAAGTTTTGTCAGTATTAACAGTGAGTTTATTGGCAGTCATGCAAATATAAATCTTTATGAGATTCTCATTCACAATGTTATTGAGAGAATTCGGATATGAGAGGGAGATGACAAAAGTTGTGTCATCTGCAAACAAAAGAGGTTTAAGTAATTGAGATGCTTTGGAAAGATCATTGATGTACTGTATATGAGGAAAAGCAGTGGACCGAGAACATTGTCTTGAGGCACCCCATGTTGACAGGCCAAATTGACTAGGTCATGCCCTTGATGGAGACACATTGGTATCTGCTATTCAGGCAGGGCTTTAAATATGCTCTGCCTGATACCATAATGCTCTAGTTAAAGATGTAGGATGTTCTGGTCTCTAAACCAGTAGGCATCCTCTTTAAGATACGTTACTGTGTACCTTAAACAGCCCTAGTTTTTGAAGTGATCAGTAGCAGGGGAGCGATGAGAACACTTAGGGAGAACTCAATAAGTGCAAAGGGACCACGACTCTTCAGCACCCTCCCTTCATATATAAGGGGGATTACTAACAAACCCCTGGCTGTCTTCAAGAGGGAACTCGACAAATTCCTCAGCTAAATTCCTGATCAGCCGTGCTGTAATGCAAGGAAGAGACTTGGTCTGAGACCGGGCCGAGGGGGGAGGGGCGGTGACAGGCTTATTCAAGTTAGTAAAGACACCTGGGCAGAACATAATTGGCGGAAGCAAGGAAAATCAGTGTGGTGATGAGAGGCAGCAGTAGCTGCAAGTTACCTGAAGTCTGTGGCGAGAGGCAGCTGCAGGTTACCTGGAGTTTGTGATAAGGGGCAGGTAACCTGCAGATTACCTGGAGTCATTTCTGGAGGTCACCGCCCCCGCGGCTCGGTCCCAGACCAGGCCTTCTGGTTGCTGGTCCTTGATTAAAGGTCTCAGTCCCATGGCTCTATACAGACCGAAACTGTCGCAAAAGAGCTTGTTATGCGTTTTTGTTACAGTCAGCTGTGTGTCCTTTTGTCTAGAATAGCGGGTGTACTCAATTCACAGTTCGAAATCTCTATATTTATACCATTTTGACCAGGCAAGCACTGTACGAGCCTAGCCCAGGGCCGGCTCCGGGAGTAGGAAAACTCTCCTAACTTATCAAAGGTAATAATGTTAGTAGAATTACCGACAGTATGTTAGGTAAAAGGACACAAGTGCAACTTACGCGATATTTTATTTTGGCAACATTTCGCTCTCCAGGCTTGACAAAGCTCCTGGAGAGCAAAACGTCGTCACAATAAAATGTCGCATTAGTTGCACTTGTGTCCTTTTATTTAACAAATCGTCAAAGATAGCTTAGAATATCCTATTATATTCTAGAAAAGCAGTGTGCTGCTATCCTGTTCAGCGCGATAGTTACATTGTGGGAACAAAAGCTATCAGTGTTTTCCCTGCCATCGTTCATTACAGTCGTGCGACAGTTGGTGAAGGGGCGGGCGTCATGCACACCAGGAATAGAAAAGGGAGGTCAGTGGCGAAGGGGGTAGAGCAAAGGGGGAATGGGAAGGGTGGGTATGGGAGGATGGGGCTTTAGAGCAGGAGAGGGCTGGTTAGTGTGTCGGGTGACTGGTGAGGACTGTGCGACTCGTGTAACTGAAGGAAGGTGACGTTATTCATCACGTGGGGGGAGGTAGGTGACGTTATTCACAACGAGGGGAGGTTACCTGGAGGTTACCTGGAGGTTATTCCGGGGATCAACGCCCCCGCGGCCCGGTCCATGACCAGGCCTCCCGATGGATCAGGGCCTGATCAACTAGGCTGTTACTGCTGGCCGCACGCAGTCCAACGTACGAGCCACAGCCCGGCTGATCCGGCACTGACTTTAGGTATCTGTCCAGCTCTCTCTTGAAGGCAGCCAGGGGTTTATTGGCAATTCCCCTAATGCTTGATGGGAGGCTGTTGAACAGTTTTGGGCCCCGGACACTTATGGTGTTTTCTCTTAGTGTACCAATGGCGCCCCTACTTTTTATTGGCGGCATTTTGCATCGCCTGCCCAGTCTTTTACTTTCGTAGGGAGTGATTTCTGTGTGCAGATTTGGGACCATTCCTTCCAAGATTTTCCAAGTGTAGATTATGATACATCTCTCCCTCCTGCGTTCCAGCGAGTACAAGTCAAGTGCTTCCAAGCGTTCCCAGTAGTTAAGGTGCTTGACAGAACTTATACGTGCAGTAAAGGATCTCTGTACACTCTCTAGATCTGCGATTTCACCTGCTTTGAATGGAGATGTTAATGTACAGCAGTATTCCAGCCTAGAGAGAACAAGTGATTTGAAAAGGATCATCATGGGCTTGGCATCTCTCGTTTTGAAAGTTCTCATTATCCATCCTATCATTTTCTTTGCACGTGCGATCGTGGCACTGTTGTGATCCTTGAAAGTGAGATCCTCAGACATTACTACTCCCAGGTCCCTTACATTATTTTTCCGCTCTATTGTATGGCCGGAGTCAGTAGTATACTCTGTTCTAGTTATTATCTCCTCCAGTTTTCCATAACGGAGTAGTTGGAATTTGTCCTCATTGAACATCATATTGTTTACCGTTGCCCACTGGAAAACTTTGTTTATATCTTCTTGGAGGTTAACCGCGTCCTCAGCAGATGACAGCCTCATGCAGATCCTAGTATCATCCGCAAAGGATGATACGGTGCTGTGGTGTATATCTCTGTTTATGTCTGATATGAGGATAAGGAATAAGATGGGGGCGAGTACTGTCCCTTGTGGAACAGAGCTCTTCACTATGGAAGCCTCCGATTTAACTCTGTTGACCACTACTCTTTGTGTTCGATTTGTTAGGAAGTTGAAGATCCATCTCCCCACTTTCCCAATTATTCCTTTAGCACGTATTTTATGGGCTATTACGCCATGATCGCATTTGTCAAATGCTTTTGCAAAGTCTGTGTATATTACATCTGCATTCTGATTTTCTTCCAGTGCATCCAAGGCCATGTCATAGTGATCCAGTAGTTGTGAGAGGCAGGAGCGACCTGCCCTGAACCCATGTTGCCCTGGATTGTGCAGATTTTGGGAATCCAGGTGATTTGCAATCCTGCTTCTTAGCACTCTTTCAAAGATTTTTATGATGTGGGACGTCAGAGCTATTGGTCTATAGTTCTTAGCTAATGCTTTGCTGCCACCTTTATGGAGTGGGGCTATATCCGTTGTTTTAAGTGACTGTAAAATTTCACCCATGTCCAAGCTCCTCCTCCATAGTGTACTTAGGGCACGCGAGAGGGGTTTCTTGCAGTTCTTAATGAAAACAGAGTTCCACGAGTCTGGGCCCGGGGCTGAGTGCATAGGCATGTTGTCAATGGCTTTTTCGAAATCTATCGGAGTTAGGATAATGTCGGAAATCTGGCATACATTTATGGAGTTTTGAGGCTCATTCATGAAGAAATCATTTGGGTCGTCGATCCTCAGACCGATTAGTGGTTCACTAAACACAGAGTCGTACTGGGATTTCAATATTTCACTCATTTCCTTGTTGTCATCTGTGTAAGTCCCATCCTGTCTGAGTAAGGGCCCGATACTAGATGTGGTATTTGCCTTGTTTTTGGCATATGAAAAGAAATATTTTGAATTTCTTTCAATTTCACTAATAGCTTTAAGCTCCTCCTGCCTCTCCTGGTTCCTGTAAGAGTCATTTAGCTTAAGTTCGATAGTTTCCACTTCCCTGGTCAGCGCCTCCTTTCGTGTATCAGATATTCTAGCACTCCTGAGGAGCTCAGTGACTCTTCGTCGTCTTCTGTAGAGGGAGCGTCTTTTTCTCTCCAGTTTACTCCTGCTCTTCTTCTTTCTTAGGGGAATATGCCTAGAACATGCTTCGGCTACCAGGAAGTTGATCCTTTCAAGGCACTGGTTTGGATCCATGTCATTTAAGACATCTTCCCAACATGTTTCGTTTAGGACATGGTTTACCTGGTCCCAGTTGATGTTCTTGTTGTTGAAATCAGGAGAGGAGGTAGGTAGGTAACGTTATTCATCACGTGAGGGGAGAGTGAAGTTATTCATCAAGTGAGGGGAGGTAGGTGACGTTATTCATCACGCGAAGGGAGGTAGGTGACGTTATTCATCAAGTGAGGGAAGGTAGGTGACGTTATTCATCACGTGAAGGAAGGTAGGTGACGTTATTCAAGTGAGGAGAGGTAGGTGACGTTATTCATCACGGAAGGGAGGTAGGTGACGTTATTCAAGTGAGGGGAGGCAGGTGACGATATTCATCAAGTGAGGGGAGAGTGAAATTATTCATCAAGTGAGGTGACACTTGATGGGGAGGGAGGGGGGGAGGGGAAACCCTAATGTGCTTGAAGTCATTTTTTTTTAGGACGAAAAATCAAGGTATTTGCTGTGGATCTGGGTGACCTTATTGTGTTGTTTATAGAAGGTCACCTTACAGGTCTGGGTAACTTTTATTTTGGGCATAGGAATCTATGTACCCACACTTGCATTACCAGGGTAACAAGTTGGCAGATTATCGTTTTCGATCAGGGCGGCGGCTGAGGATGTATTTTGGTGTTTAGGCTATTGATTTTATTTTTCCAGGCAAATGCACTTTTGCTACGTTACCCAGTTTTATTTCCTCCTGACTGAGCTGGCCGTTGCTTCCACGGCTACCTGATGTTGTCAACAGCCTTTTACACTTTATGTATTATTATTATTATTATTATTATTATTATTATTGTTTACGACAGTAATATTAAATGTGTCCCTGTGTTATTATTATGCACGACTCGCAACATTTTAAGACTTGAATATTAACCTCTGTCAGACATGTTTATCCTTCCCTGTTTATGGAGTAGGTAAGCTTGGAATATTTGGCGGAGATGTGTGATGCCTGTACCGTCTCTAAACTGCCGCTCCTCTATCTATATACACACTGCTGGTCTTCTGTCTGTATACACACTGCTGGTCTTCTGTCTGTATACACACTGCTGGTCCTCTGTCTATATGCATAGTGCTGGTCCTCTGATAAAACACAATGCTGGTCTTTTGTCTATATACAATGCTGGTCCTCTGTCTATATACACAGTGCTAGTCCTCTCTATATACATAGTGCTGGTCGTCTGTATACACAGTGCTGGTTCTCGCTATATATACACTGCTGGTCCTTTGTCTATATACACAAAGCTGGCTCTCTGGAGTTTACCTGGAGAGAGTTCCGGGGGTCAACGCCCCCGCGGACCAGTCTGTGACCAGGCTTTATATAAGGTATAGTACATATACACAGGTAGTGTCTATATACACAGGTAGTGTCTGTATACACAGGTAGTGTCTCCGTACACAGGTAGTGTCTTTATACATAGGTAGTGTCTATACACTGATAGTGTCTGTATACAGTGTCTATACACAGGTAGTGTCTGTATACACAGTGGCTCTGTACACAGGTAGTGTCTGTATATACAGGTAGTGTCTGTATACACAGATAGTCTCTATATACAGGTAGTGCCTCTATACACAGGTAGCGTCTGTATACACAGATAGTGTCTCTATACACAGGTAGTGCCTCTATACACAGGTAGTGTCTGTATACACAGTTAGTGTCTTTATACGCAGGTAGTGAGTAATGACAGCATGTGGCTTGCAGGCCCTCCTTTGATGTCATCAGTGTAAAGGCTAGGTCACTAAAGATTTAAGAATTCCCAAACACATCCCGGTGGCTGGTATCATGTCATGGGTTGCCACTGATGCCTCTGCCCTGCCGCAGAGAATTTCCCCTCCTATCTGTTGCTGTCTTACAACATTGCATAGCTCCTGACGACGCACGAGAGTGCGACAGATCTAGAGCTAAAGATTTCCATCCTCATGTGGCTTGTTTTGAATTATTAAGAT
This sequence comes from Cherax quadricarinatus, assembly GCF_038502225.1. Classification (NCBI taxonomy): domain Eukaryota; kingdom Metazoa; phylum Arthropoda; class Malacostraca; order Decapoda; family Parastacidae; genus Cherax; species Cherax quadricarinatus. Next base: position 6,070,521 of record NC_091306.1, on the reverse strand, counting down.
CGCCTGTTTGCGATTGTATTGCATAAAATAATGTATATACTTATATCGTGAAGGGGTTCTTAAATGGAGATATCGAGGGTTGAAGGTAGACACACTTGTTGGATGGTAACATATATATTGTCAGACTGTGATGATGAATGTGGAGCCCAGCCTCTGCCTGTCTTCGCCTGTAGGTCTATGCCAACTGAGAGGGAGGCAGAGGTACGAGCCTACACATGCGCATCCTGTGACGTCACACAAAGTCATAGGCCTACAAGGGATCTCCTATCTAAAGCACATGGATGATACTAATATGCTATGCTATATAACACAGGGATCAGCAACTATGCTGACAGCTCGGTCATGTTACGTATGTCGTCTCGACATACACTACTATCTATAGGCTGAACAGGCAGGCGGTTCTGGGCTGATTCTATACAATAACAAATTCATATATAACTTAGAACTAATGGATGGTATCATAATGGATGTTACAACATGAGTTTTACGTAATCACCATTTATCATGTGGGGTTCGAACACGTGGATAGGGTAAAGAAATACTCACGTAGGCTGGAAGTACGTATATTACGGATAATGTGTGAAGCGCCCAAACAGCCGTGACCTGCCTCCTTGCTCACTCTCGTAAGACTAACTAACCCCAGTACCCATATGTGAGGGGGTGTTTGAATACTGCTGTGGTCAGCAACAATATGAATACAGACAGTGATTCACGCAGAGACGGTTGGTAGTGAGTCATCTACTGGTACACTGGTTACTGGTAACTGGTGCTACTACTGAGAGCTCGGCGACGCTAACGTATGTCGTCCCGACATACAACTAATACAAACTAGAGATGGCAGGTATACGGCTTGGGCTGGGCTTCCTCACCACAGACTGGAAGCTGGCTTATTTTGCAAACTCGGGTCAACCCCTCGGGAGTGATGCAAATAAGCAGATAAACATTAATACAAAGAGACTGACCAGTGAATAATGTAGAAGCTGGTAGGAGCTTGGGCGGGTAGCTGACTTGAGGTAGCTGGCTGGGGTGAACCACGATAGGCCTACTCACAAGATGGCCGTCTTGCTGGTCGAAATTTATCTCCAGAAATCGCTGTAATCGTCAGAATTACAGGCCCTCCGCTGCCACCATTTATCGTGAAGGGGTTCTTAAATGGAGATATCGAGGGTTGAAGGTAGACACACTTGTTGGATGGTAACATGTATATTGTCAGACTGTGATGATGAATGTGGAGCCCCGCCTCTGCCTGTCTTCGCCTGTAGGTCTACGCCGACTGAGAGGGAGGCAGAGGTACGAGCCTACACATGCGCATCCCGTGACGTCACACAAAGTCACAGGCCTACAAGGGATCTCCTATCTAAAGCACATGGATGATACTAATATGCTATGCTATATAACACAAGGATCAGCAACTATGCTGACACTTACGTATTACCTGGAGGTTACCTGGAGGTTATTCCGGGGATCAACGCCCCCGCGGCCCAGTCCATGACCAGGCCTCCCGATGGATCAGGGCCTGATCAACTAGGCTGTTACTGCTGGCCGCACGCAGTCCAACGTACGAGCCACAGCCCGGCTGATCCGGCATTGACTTTAGGTATCTGTCCTGCTCTCTCTTGAAGGCAGCCAGGGGTATTAGAGTTAGAGTTTACCATATAACATATGGGTCAGGTAAAAGACGTTTATTCATTTACTTCTCCGAGACTGAGTCCCCACACGTGCACCTCGAGAAGGATCCATCAGTATACGAGTATTATTATATTACTGGGGAAGTGGTAAACTTATACAGGTTCAGACAACTCCTGGGGAATGGGCGATACTCATGTTTGATCCAGGGAAAGGGAATATAGATAATTTAGGGAACCGAAGAGACCCCTCCTAATGTATCACATTTTTCGTGGTAGCTTTAATTCCTAGGATGAAGAGCCCCTTGGTTGTCGTAAAAGGTAATTGGGAACACTAACAGACGCCAGGCATCGCTAAGTGACGCACACGTCAGCCACTTTATTTTATTTGTTTTAGTGCTTTGGTAAGGTCAAAGTGGCGTGGATAAGTGTATGTTGAAGCTCATGAGATGAAGAGTGTTGAAAAGTGACGTGATTGATGGAAGGCCACAGGCACACTGATATACCAGTGTGTATGTGTGTTTGTACTCATTTGTGGCTGCAGGGGTCGAGTCTCAGTTCCTTGCTCCGCCTCTCCGTTGGTCGCTACTAGGTTTCCTTCTGGCTGCGTGAGGTCTATCATACCTTGTGTTAAAACTCTGTACGAATCATTCCCATAACACTTTGCTGTCTAGGACGGTCCACTTGATGAGCGCAAAGCAACTTGCAATGTGAACAGAGTGACTGATGTTGCAGTAGCCAGGCTTACTCTTGTTTCTGATTCCTGCCTCTCGAAACGTTTCGCCATGCCACTGCCAATTCGTCTCAGCATTTTGTATGTAGTGATTATATCACCGGTGGCCCTTCTGTTCTTTTTAGTCACCAGGTTTTGCTCCTTAAGTCATTCATCGTAGTTCATGCTCCTCAGCTCTGGGACTAGTCTCGTTACAAACCTCTGCGCTCTTTTCCAGCGTCTTGCTATGCTATATCAGATGTGGGTCATACTGGTGCTGCATACTCCAACATGGTCCTGACATATGCTGTGTAGTGTCGTAAATGACTGCTTGTTGAGGTTCCTGAAAGCTGCCCTTAAATTTGCCAGTCTCTCATTTACTACAGAGGTTATTGAAGTGATGTGTCTTAGGCGATATGCTCGAAACGCTGCTCACTCCGAGGTCTTCTCTTTTAGGAAGGTTTGCAGCCTTTGTCCCGTGAGCCTGTGTTTTTGGTCTGTTTTGCCCTTTCCTCGATTTTCATGACTTTTCATTTGCAGATCCATTTGTATTCTTCAACGATCTGCTTCCGTTTGCATTCTCATTGGTTTCACGTCATCTGTGAACAGGTACACTGACTCGATTTCTTCCTCATGTCGTTTACGTACATGAGAAACAATACCGTGCAGCTCTGACCTTTGTGGAACTCCATTTGTCACGCTTGCCCATTCCAACACCTCTTCCCGGACAAAATCTCGTTGTTTCCTTTCTGTTAATTATTCCTAGATTAACTGTAGTCCTTTCCCTGTAATTCCTGCTTGCTACTGTAGCTTTTGTCTAAGTCTTTTGTGGAACTGTACTGAACACTTTTTTTTTGTTTTTGTTTACGCCAATAATATACAGTCCGCCTATCTCTCTCTCTCTCTCTCTTGCCTAACCTTTTGTTACCTTATCAAAGAACTTCAGATTTGCGAGACAGGATTTACCAACTCTAAAACCATGTTGGCTGATGCATATGAACCTGCTTCTATCCAGGTGCTCCACTATTTTTTCTGATAATCCCTATAATTTCGCATACTATCCTTGAGAGTGACACTGTTTTGTAGTTTATTGTTATTTGTCTGTCCCTTTTCTTAAATATTGGGACCACATCTGATGTTTTCTACTCCTACGACAGTTGCCCTGTTTCATTTGACTTGTTGGATATCGCAGCTAGTGGTTCACACTGGTCTTTGAGGTATCTAGATTGTTCAGCAGTTTTTACTTCTCCCATTGTGTGTATTGTGTCCGGTACTTGTTGATGCAGTCTTTCTCATTGACTCTGGTAATGTTCCTCTTTCCTTAAGTCTTCTGGTCAGCTAGCAGACTTCCCGGTCATTTCTAGCGAGTTCCCTTCCTTCTTTAGCCATATTACCCGGTCCTTCACTATTGTCTTTCTGATGAGGCTCTATAGCAATTTCGAAGTTGTGTCTCTGTCGTTCAGCTTCTTATACAGGCATGTGCCTTCGGGCTTTTCTATTCACTTCCTTGTTCTCTGGTGTTCTTCCACACTGTGTGTGTGTGTGTGTGTGTGTGAGAGAGAGAGAGAGAGAGAGAGAGAGAGAGAGAGAGAGAGACAGACAGACAGACAGACAGACAGAGAGTCAGTGTCGACATCTTTGTCTTTAGGCTTGAGTAGTGCCAGCCATGGTTAGCCTTTTGGGTTTGAAGCCAATCTGTCGCACGTGGGGCATTAAGATTGCAGTTCTCTGTCAGTGTATGTACATTGAAACATACACACCTCGGAGTGTATATACACCGGGAGATATACATCTCACTCTGTTTATATACTTGGAGATGAATCTCGGATATCCAGTGAAATATACTCATCACTGTGCATATATGTTGAGAGATACGTGCATCTCGGTGTGAGAAAGAGATACTCCATTCGGCATATACACACTTGAGAGAGATACACACAGCTTGGTGTATATACCCTTCGCGATAATGCCAAGTAACTGGGGTGGTGCGCAAGTGACTGGGGGTAGGAGGGCATGTGACTGGGGTAGGTGGGCATGGCTAACATTTATCCCAATTAGACAATTGTGGCCAGCGAAGGGAGACGTGAGGAGCGATACAGTCAGTATTGTTGAAGCTGACTGTTGACTGCTACTTGGGATATCAGAGGTGATACAGTCAGTATTGTTGAAGCTGACTGTTGACTGCTACTTGGGATATCAGAGGTGATACAGTCAGTATTGTTGAAGCTGACTGTTGACTGCTACTTGGGGTATCAGAGGTGATACAGTCAGTATTGTTGAAGCTGACTGTTGACTGCTACTTGGGATATCAGTCGATACCTGAAGGATATTACCGGTTTGGTCAACGCCCCCGTGGCAAGGTCCCAGACCAGACCTTCTAGAGGATCAAGGCCTCATCATTCAGGCTGTTACTGCTGGCCACACACACTCTAATGTACGACTCACAGTCCAGCTGGTCAGCCATTTATTTGAGGAACTTGTCCAGTTACTTCTTAAAGACAGCCAGAGGTTTGTTGGTAATTCCCTTTATGCATGGAAGGAATGCATTGAAGAGTCGGGGACCTTCGACACTAATCGAGTTCTCTCTCAGTGTACTCTTCGCGCCCCTTCCTTTTATGGCCAAGTCTCTTGTTGCCTTATGGAGTGATTTCGGTGTGCAGGTTTGGGATCAGTTCCTCCAAGAATTTCCAGGCTTTCTTGCCTACAAGGGTCGGTGTTGGGCTCCTTGTTAATCACAATTTACATAAACGACATAGATGAGGGAATAAATAGCGACATAAGCAAGTTTACCGATGACACCAAAGTAGTCCGTCCAATTCATTGTAATAAGGACATTAAAGCACTACGGGAAGACTTGAATAGACTGATGTAGTGGCCGGAGAAATGGCAGATGCACTTTAATATAGACAAATGCAAAGTTCTAAATGTTGGACAGGAAAATAACCATGCCACATATAAACTAAATACTAATGTAAATCTTAATATTACTGACTGCGAAAAGGATTTAGGAGTTCTGGTTAGCAGTAATCTAAAACCAAGACAACAGTGCATAAGTGTTCGCAATAAAGCGAACAGAATCCTTGGCTTCATATCAAGAAGCATAAATAATAGAAGTCCTCAGGTTGTTCTTTAGTTAGGCATCATTTAGATTATGCTGCACAGTTCTGGTCACCGTATTACAGAATGGATACAAATGCTCTGGAAAACGTACAAAGGAGGATGACAAAGCTGATCCCATATATTAGAAGTCTTTCCTATGAGGATAGACTGAGGGCCCTGAATCCGCACTCTCTAGAAAGGGGTAGAATTAGGAGGGATATGATTGAGGTCTATAAATGGAAAACAGGAATAAATAAAGGGGATGTAAATAACGTGCTAAATATATCTATCCAAGATAGGACTCACAGCAGTGGTTTTAAGTTGGAAAAATTCAGATTCAGGAAGGATATAGGAAAGCACTGGTTTGGCAATAGAGTTGTGGATGAGTGGAACAAACTCCCGAGTACCATCGTAGAAGCTAAAACGTTGTGTACTTTTAAAAATAGGTTAGATAAATACATGAATGGGTGTGGGTGGGTGTGAGTTGGACCTGACTAGCTTGTGCTGATGGGTCTGATGCCGTGCTCTTTCCTTAAGGAGATATGACCTGCCCTACTAGGCTTGGGCCGGTGGGTGACTTGGACCTGCCTCGCATGGGCCAGTAGGCCTGCTGCAGTGTTCCTTATGTTCTTTTGAATACAGTTGAAGGAACTTAAAGATTCCCAGTAGTTTAGATACTTGATGGATAGTAACTGACGATGAGGAACAGTCACTGACCATGAAGGGACAGTCATTGACCACAAGGGGACAGTCACTGACCACGAGGGGACAGTCATTGACCACAAGGGGACAGTCATTGACCACAAGGGGACAGTCACTGACCACGAGGGGACAGTCACTGACCACGAGGGGACAGTCATTGACCACAAGGGGACAGTCAGTGACCACGAGGGGACAGTCATTGCCCTCGAGGGACAGTCACTGACCACGAGGGGACAGTCACTGACCACAAGCGGGCAGTCACTGACCACGAGGGGACAGTCACTTACCACGAGGGACAGTCACTGACCACGAGGGGACAGTCACTGACCACGGGGATACAGTCACTGACCACGGGGGACAGTCACTGACCACAAAGGGACAGTCACTGACCTCGACCACTGACTGCACATGTGCTGCTATGTATGATAATGTATGTAACTGTATTTGTGTATACCTGAATAAACTTACTTAGGGGACAGTCACTGACCACGGGGGACAGTCACTGACCACAAAGGGACAGTCACTGACCACGACCACTGACTGCACATGTGCTGCTATGTATGATAATGTATGTAACTGTATTTGTGTATACCTGAATAAACTTACTTAGGGGACAGTCACTGACCACGGGGGACAGTCACTGACCACGGGGTCACGTGGTTTACACTTGGTCTGCCTCACAAACTCTTCTATTTCTGCCTGGGTGCCACCTCGTGCCTCCACCCTCCCTCGCTTGGCATTCTGCTGCCCCCTCGTTCCCCCCTGCTCCCCTCCATCTCTACTCCCCTCTACTCCCCTCCTCTACTCTCCCCTACTCCCCTCCTTCTCTACTCCCCTCCTTCTCTACTCCCCCAACTCCCCTCCTTCTCTACTCCCCCCTACTCTCCTTCCCTCCTCTCTCTCCCCTACTCCCCTTCCACCCCTTCCCTTCTCTGTCCTCCCCTTCCGCCCGTTCCCCCTCCCTCTTCATTACCCCCCCTTCCCTCCTCCGTCTTACCTGTTATTTACCTACGACCAGTTTCATGGCTTTTCTTTACTACCAGCGCAGCCTTAGGCCTACCTTCTTTTTATAGTTCCTGTTCAAGTAGGCTGTTGCTGCTAGCGACCTGCTGTCCCTCACAGCCATCACAACCTGGTTGTTCTGGCACTTGGAAGAGGTAGTGAGAAGATTAACTGTTGAAAGCACGACACTTGTTCTAGTATTATGAATATAGATGGTTTGTCTAGAGGCCCGTAGCACCTAGAGGTAAGTCAGCATACAGCACTCAGCACGGCAGAGCAAGGGCAAGGACAGCACGACAGAGCAAGGCAAGCACAGCACGGCAGAGCAAGGCAAGCACAGCACGGCAGAGCAAGGGCAAGCACAGCACGGCAGAGCAAGGCAAGCACAGCACGGCAGAGCAAGGGCAAGCACAGCACGGCAGAGCAAGGCAAGCACAGCACGGCAGAGCAAGGGCACAGCACGGCAGAGCAAGGCAAGCACAGCACGGCAGAGCAAGGGCAAGCACGGCAGAGCAAGGCAAGCACAGCACGGCAGAGCAAGGCAAGCACAGCACGGCAGAGCAAGGCAAGCACAGCACGGCAGAGCAAGGGCAAACACAGCACGGCAGAGCAAGGAAAGCACAGCACGGCAGAGCAAGGGCAAGCACAGCACGGCAGAGCAAAGGCAAGCAAAGCACGGCAGAGCAAGGCAAGCACAGCACGGCAGAGCAAGGGCAAGCACAGCACGGCAGAGCAAGGGCAAGCACAGCACGGCAGAGCAAGGGCAAGCACGGCAGAGCAAGGCAAGCACAGCACGGCAGAGCAAGGCAAGCACAGCACGGCAGAGCAAGGCAAGCACAGCACGGCAGAGCAAGGGCAAACACAGCACGGCAGAGCAAGGAAAGCACAGCACGGCAGAGCAAGGGCAAGCACAGCACGGCAGAGCAAAGGCAAGCAAAGCACGGCAGAGCAAGGCAAGCACAGCACGGCAGAGCAAGGGCAAGCACAGCACGGCAGAGCAAGGGCAAGCACAGCACGGCAGAGCAAGGGCAAGCACAGCACGGCAGAGCAAGGGCAAGCACAGCACGGCAGAGCAAGGCAAGCACAGCACGGCAGAGCAATTCAAGCACAGCACGGCAGAGCAATTCAAGCACAGCACGACAGAGCAAGGCAAGCACAGCACGGCAGAGCAAGGCAAGCACAGCACGGCAGAGCAAGGCAAGCACAGCACGACAGAGCAAGGCAAGCACAGCACGGCAGAGCAATTCAAGCACAGCACGGCAGAGCAAGGCAAGCACAGCACGGCAGAGCAAGGCAAGCACAGCACGGCAGAGCAAGGCAAGCACAGCACGGCAGAGCAATTCAAGCACAGCACGGCAGAGCAAGGCAAGCACAGCACGGCAGAGCAAGGCAAGCACAGCACGGCAGAGCAATTCAAGCACAGCACGGCAGAGCAATTCAAGCACAGCACGGCAGAGCAAGGCAAGCACAGCACGGCAGAGCAAGGCAAGCACAGCACGGCAGAGCAAGGCAAGCACAGCACAACAGAGCAAGGCAAGCACAGCACGGCAGAGCAATTCAAGCACAGCACGGCAGAGCAAGGCAAGCACAGCACGGCAGAGCAAGGCAAGCACAGCACGGCAGAGCAATTCAAGCACAGCACGGCAGAGCAAGGCAAGCACAGCACGGCAGAGCAAGGCAAGCACAGCACGGCAGAGCAATTCAAGCACAGCACGGCAGAGCAAGGCAAGCACAGCACGGCAGAGCAATTCAAGCACAGCACGGCAGAGCAATTCAAGCACAGCACGGCAGAGCAATTCAAGCACAGCACGGCAGAGCAATTCAAGCACAGCGCGGCAGAGCAAGGCAAGCACATCAGGGCAGAACAAGGGCAAAGTAAGTCTTTGTTCAAAATAAATTTATTAAACATTCTCTTCTAATTAATATCGTTACTGTATCACTTATATCCTTACTGAATCTTAATTGATGTTGACATATATTGTAAGTGAGTCAAGTGATCCACATTGGATCTGCTGTTACGGATCAGCATCCGAGGCCCCTGACTAATCAGTTTTCGGAACTCAGCAAAAGGTACACTGACATGTTTGTGCATGTAACAAGTGTTGTAGTGGCACGTGACAAGTGCTGGTGCAGCTTACACCACATCCTCCACCACTACCACTATCACCACTAACACCATTACCAATACCACCATGACCACTAATATTACCATCACCACTTTACTACCACCATAGTAGCCTCGTGCCACCACTACCACCACCGTTGCCTCGTGCCACCACTACCACCATCGTAGCCTCGTGCCACCACTACCACCATCGTAGCCTCGTGCCACCACTACCACCATCGTAGCCTCGTGCCACCACTACCACCATCGTAGCCTCGTGCCACCACTACCACCATCGTAGCCTCGTGCCACCACTACCACCAACGTAGCCTCGTGCCACCACTACCACCATCGTAGCCTCGTGCCACCACTACCGCCATCGTAGCCTCGTGCCACCACTACCGCCATCGTAGCCTCGTGCCACCACTACCACCATCGTAGCTTCGTGCCACCACTACCACCACCGTAGCCTCGTGCCACCAATACCACCATCGTAGCCTCGTGCCACCACTACCACCATCGTAGCCTCGTGCCACCACTACCACCATCGTAGCCTCGTGCCACCACTACCACCATCGTAGCCTCGTGCCACCACTACCACCATCGTAGCCTCGTGCCACCACTACCACCATCGTAGCCTCGTGCCACCACTACCACCATCGTAGCCTCGTGCCACCACTACCACCATCGTAGCCTCGTGCCACCACTACCACCATCGTAGCCTCGTGCCACCACTACCACCATCGTAGCCTCGTGCCACCACTACCACCACCGGAGCCTCGTGCCACCACTACCACCATCGTAGCCTCGTGCCACCACTACCGCCATCGTAGCCTCGTGCCACCACTACCGCCATCGTAGCCTCGTGCCACCACTACCACCATCGTAGCTTCGTGCCACCACTACCACCACCGTAGCCTCGTGCCACCAATACCACCATCGTAGCCTCGTGCCACCACTACCACCATCGTAGCCTCGTGCCACCACTACCACCATCGTAGCCTCGTGCCACCACTACCACCATCGTAGCCTCGTGCCACCACTACCACCATCGTAGCCTCGTGCCACCACTACCACCATCGTAGCCTCGTGCCACCACTACCACCATCGTAGCCTCGTGCCACCACTACCACCATCGTAGCCTCGTGCCACCACTACCACCATCGTAGCCTCGTGCCACCACTACCACCATCGTAGCCTCGTGCCACCACTACCACCATCGTAGCCTCGTGCCACCACTACCACCATCGTAGCCTCGTGCCACCACTAACACAGCCACAAAGACTCCTGGTGTCCAGCAGTTGAACCATCACCAGGAGAATAAACCAAGACCCATCATTGTATTGAAGGCAGAGAGCAGCTCTCAGCTCTTGTGACTCTTGTCTGCTCTTGTGTGTTCTTGTTTGTTACTCTTTGTTCTTTGTTTACTCTGTTCTTGTTTGTCTGGTGTTTTTTTTTTGCCTTGATCTTGTTTAATCTTGTCTGTTCTTCTTTGGTTCTTTTATTGTGTTCCTGTTAAGTAACGTCTGTTCTTGTTTAGTCTTCTGTTATTGTTTAGTCTTCTGTTCTTGTTTATTATTGCAAGAACACAAGTTCTTTTTGATCTTGTCTGTTCTTGTTCAGTCTTGTGCTACAGGGAGAACAATTTAAGGTACTTTAGGTGTTCTCAGTACTTCAGCAGTGTTATAGATGGACGTTCGACAGTGTTATTGACGTCACCACTGAACGTTCAGCAGTGTTATTGACGTCACCACTGAACGTTCAGCAGTGTTATTGACGTCACCAGTGAACGTTCAGCAGTGTCATTGACGTCACCAGTGAACGTTCAGCAGTGTTATTGACGTCCCACTGAACGTTCAGCAGTGTTATTGACGTCCCACTGAACGTTCAGCAGTGTTATTGACGTCCCACTGAACGTTCAGCAGTGTTATTGACGTCACCAGTGAACGTTCAGCAGTGTTATTGACGTCCCACTGAACGTTCAGCAGTTATTGACTTCCCACTGAACGTTCAGCAGTGTTATTGACGTCCCACTGAACGTTCAGCAGTGTTATTGACGTCCCACTGAACGTTCAGCAGTGTTATTGACGTCCCACTGAACGTTCAGCAGTGTTATTGACGTCACCACTGAACGTTCAGCAGTGTTATTGACGTCCCACAACGTTCAGCAGTGTTATTGACGTCCCACTGAACGTTCAGCAGTGTTATTGACGTCACCACTGAAAGTTCTTTGCAAGTTTTCCTGAACTACCATTCCTCCACTCCTGTGCCTCACCTGAGTGGCTTTATTCATCACCTGGGTGGCTGTATTCATCACCTGGGTGGCTGTATCCATCACCTGGGTGACTATTCATCACCTGGGTGGCTGTATTCATCACCTGGGTGACTGTATTCATCACCTGGGCGGCTGTATTCATCACTTGGGTGGCTGTATTCATCACCTGGGTGACTATATTCATCACATGGGTGGCTGTATTCATCACCTGGGTGGCTGTATTCATCACCTGGGTGACTGTATTCATCACCTGGGTGACTGTATTTATCACATGGGTGGCTGTATTCATCACCTGGGTGACTGTATTCATCACCTGGGTGACTGTATTCATCACCTGGGTGGCTGTATTCACCACCTGGGTGACTGTACTCATCACCTGGGTGGCTGTATTCATCACCTGGGTGACTGTATTCATCACATGGGTGGCTGTATTCACCTGGGTGGCTGTATTCATCACCTGGGTGGTTGTATTCATCACATGGGTGGCTGTATTCATAACCTGGGTGGCTGTATTCATCACCTGGGTGGCTGTATTCATCACCTGGGTGGCTGTATTCATCACCTGGGTGACTGTATTCATCACATGGGTGGCTGTATTCATCACCTAGGTGGCTGTATTCATCACCTGGGTGGCTGTATTCATCACCTAGGTGGGTGTATTCATCACCTGGGTGGGTGTATTCATCACCTATGTGACTGTATTCATCACCTGGTTGGCTGTATTCATCACCTGGTTGGCTGTATTCATCACCTGGGTGGCTGTATTCATCACCTGGTTGGCTGTATTCATCACCTGGGTGGCTGTATTCATCACCTGGGTGGCTGTATTCATCACCTAGGTGACTGTATTCATCACCTGGTTGGCTGTACTCATCACCTGGTTGGCTGTATTCATCACCTGGTTGGCTGTATTCATCACCTGGTTGACTGTATTCATCACCTGGGTGGCTGTATTCATCACCTGGGTGGGTGTATTCATCACCTGGGTGGCTGTATTCATCACCTGGTTGACTGTATTCATCAGCTGGGTGGCTGTATTCATCACCTGGGTGGCTGTATTCATCACCTGGGTGGCTGTATTCATCACCTGGGTGGCTGTATTCATCACCTGGTTGACTGTATTCATCACCTGGGTGGCTGTATTCATCACCTGGGTGGCTGTATTCATCACCTGGTTGGCTGTATTCATCACCTGGGTGGCTGTATTCATCACCTGGTTGGCTGTATTCATCACCTGGTTGGCTGTATTCATCACCTGGTTGGCTGTATTCATCACCTGGGTGGCTGTATTCATCACCTGGTTGGCTGTATTCATCACCTGGGTGGCTGTATTCATCACCTGGGTGGCTGTATTCATCACCTAGGTGACTGTATTCATCACCTGGTTGGCTGTACTCATCACCTGGTTGGCTGTATTCATCACCTGGTTGGCTGTATTCATCACCTGGTTGACTGTATTCATCACCTGGGTGGCTGTATTCATCACCTGGGTGGGTGTATTCATCACCTGGGTGGCTGTATTCATCACCTGGTTGACTGTATTCATCACCTGGGTGGCTGTATTCATCACCTGGGTGGCTGTATTCATCACCTGGGTGGCTGTATTCATCACCTGGGTGGCTGTATTCATCACCTGGGTGGCTGTATTCATCACCTGGTTGACTGTATTCATCACCTGGGTGGCTGTATTCATCACCTGGGTGGCTGTATTCATCACCTGGTTGGCTGTATTCATCACCTGGGTGGCTGTATTCATCACCTGGTTGGCTGTATTCATCACCTGGTTGGCTGTATTCATCACCTGGGTGGCTGTATTCATCACCTGGGTGGCTGTATTCATCACCTGGTTGGCTGTATTCATCACCTGGTTGGCTGTATTCATCACCTGGTTGGCTGTATTCATCACCTGGGTGGCTTTATTCATCACCTGGTTGGCTGTATTCATCACCTTGTCGGCATTGTATAACATTATTGTTGTAATTCCTCACTCTCACAGCTGCTAGTGTACAGCAACGTTCTAAGCTAGAGAGTACAAAGGCTTTCAAGAGTGAAGAGAGTACAAAGGTCTCAGAGTGAAGAGTGAGTACAAAGGACTCATTGTATGAAGGTATGAACTTGTTCTCACTTGTTTGTTAAGGTCTTGTTATGTAACCTATCATTTTTCTTTTGACTTTTATAGCAGCGGTGCTACGAGGCCACCGAGGGCTAGCACAATAAGCGTAAGGGGCCCAAGACTCTTCAACGGTTTCCCCGCTCCATACATGAGGGGGATTGTCAATAGGCCTCTGGCTGTCTTCAAGAGGAAGCTTGATAAGTTCCTCAGGTCAGTTCCTGACCAGCCGATCTGCGGCTAGTACGTTGGACTGCATGCGGCCAGCAGTAGCAGCCTAGTTGATGAGGCCTTGATCCAGCAAGAGGCCTTCCTAGGACCTGTACGCGGGAGTGTTGACCGGTGATAGCGTCCTTATGGTCTCCTTCAGGTACTCTTGAACGTAAGAGCTGATATGGGTCTACCTACTTGGAGTCTACCTGGAGGGTGTTCCGGGGGTCAGTGCCCCCGTGGCCTAATCTTTGACCAGGCCTCTCGGTGGATCAGGGCTTGATCAGCCAGGCTGTTACTGCTGTTTCCAGGTCTCTTACAACATATATTATGGTTTAATTGTGCTTTCTAATGTCTTCTCATGTATAATTTTTACATCGTAGCGGAGGAACTGAAATTTGTTTTCGCTAAACATCAGAGTTTTGTGTTTACCTCCAGTTACGTGTAGTCTGTTCCGGAGGTCACCGCATCTCCGTCTCTCCCCGAGGCCCCGTCACGGAGTAGGACTCCTCCAGAAAGCAGTGCCTTCACTGCTTGTGGTGCTACTAGAAGGCGATGCTTACAGTGCTTCTGGTTCTTCTAAGAGAAAGCGATGCTTACAGTTCTTGTGTTGCTACCGGAAAGCAAGGCTTACAGTGCTTGCGCTAACAGAAAGTGATGCTTCCTTCAAGAGAGAGCTGGACAGATACCTAAAGTCGGTGCCGGATCAGCCGGGCTGTGGCTCGTACGTCGGACTGCGTGCGGCCAGCAGTAACAGCCTAGTTGATCAGGCCCTGATCCATCGGGAGGCCTGGTCGTGGACCGGGCCGCGGGGGCGTTGATCCCCGGAATAACCTCCAGGTAACCTTCCAATGCTTGTGGTGCTGCCAGAAAGCTATGCTTACAGTGCTTGCATTTGCTTCCAGACAGAGATGCATTCATTGCTTGTGGTTCTGACACAGTATTCGTTTATATGAGCGAGGTAGAGGAAGTTCCTCAGGGCTGGTACATCACGCGGCTTAACACAATTCATCCATCTTAACTAAAACAGTTCTTGCACTTTTTCGTTCTTCATTACAAACTTCTCATTCTTGTTAACACTTTGCTTTACCTCCATCACGTTTTTTTTTTTGTCTCGATATGCTTTTGGTTATGTTTTAATCTAAAAAGAAAAGTATTATGAATCGTGTGGTATTTTGGGCGAAAGCTCACTCTCTCTTTAATTTCTTTAAAGAAAACCAAACATGTCATAGTATAACTTGACCTAGCTTAAGACTTTTAATACTAGTGATAAGGTGGTAATATTTAGTGTTGAGGATGTACATGTCTTGTGATAACTTGTGAAGATCTGTATGTCTTGTGATAAGTTGGTAATATCTAGTGGTAAAGTTCCTTAAAAAATGAATAAAGAGGAATTGAAATGCGTTAGAAAACGAACGGTGTCTTACGAGAAGTTGTGGTTAAACCACAAGACAGCTAGAGCAGTATTTTATGTGGACCCACGGTACAGTTAGTCATCTTAGCGAGGTCCAGCGCTCCTTTCAGTTTCACTAATTAATATATATACACTTATCTTCACTTTCTTTTATGTGCTTCTTAATACTCCTAGACCGGTAATATTTTCCAATTTAGTAGGTGTGGTGTGAGTCCGGGGCCCGGGGGCGATGACTACTGCAACCGCTGGTAGATATATGCAAGGGAAACCAAGTGGGATATACCCCTTTAAGTGGATAAAGGATGACAGGTATTGCCAACCAGTATGGTAGAAGCACTAGGATTACAAGTATTGCCCGTCAGTATGGTAGAAACATTAGGATGACAGGTATTGCCCACCAGTATGGTAGATACACTAGGATGGTATTACCCACCAGCATGGTAGAAACACCAGGATGGCAGGTATTGCCCACTAGGATGGTAAGTATTACCCACCATGTTGTATGGTAGGTATTGCCCACCAGTATGGTAGAAGCACTAGGATGGTATTACCCACCGGTATGGTAGAAACACTAGGATGGCAGGTATTGCCCACCAGTATGGTAGAAACACCGGGATGGCAGGTATTGCCCAATAGGGCGGTAGGTATTGCCAACCAGTATGGTAAACAGACACTTGGTGTTTACGAATCTTTATTACAGACTATGTTACGCTCTGGGTAGAGCTTAATAAGCTCTGCCCAGAGGTAAACGTGTGTATTTAAGGTTTAGTCTGCCCTGGAGGTAGCTACTGTTTACAGATGGTGAACTCTCGTGTTGTGACTGATGTCAGTCTGTCACGTTGTGACAGATGTCAGTCACAACAGACTGACATCAAGAACTTTTCGATAGCAGGTATCTTTTGTTTCTTTATTCTATTCTGTGGGTGACATGTTATCTAGATAGAGGTTTGTTCCACTGTCTCTTCCAGCAGTGACACGGATTGGCAAGCGACGCTGTCATGGCTGAGACGTGAGTCATATGTGGCAGCTGGAGTGCAGCTTCTAACAAGGAAACATCCCATAGAGTTACCCCCCCCCATAACTCCCTGCTGTCTAGCCTACAATGTACCACGTTAACTATAGCACTTTGATATACTGAGGTATATCAAAGGTAAAAGTACCCGGGTCATTAAGGCCGCTTTTCACCTCCACTTTAATCATCAAGGATGCTTTATTGTTAGAGATTGCATCAACCCCCCCCCCCACCTCAAAAAAAAGTTGGGATAGAAAATACAAATCTGAAAATTGTCTTGGTCAAAATTTGGAGGCCACAGGTGACAGGTATATGACAGGTAGTGTTTTGAGGTGACAGTCTCTACAGGGTCATGTTGTGGGTCAGAGATTGTGTTGTCATGCTTACTACTGTCTACACTCAGCATATTCTTGTTACTGTCTACACTCTCAGCATATTCCTGTTACTGTCTACACTCAGCATATTCCTGTTACTGTCTACACTCTCAGCATATTCTTGTTATTGTCTACACTCAGCATATTCTTGTTACTGTCTACACTCAGCATATTCTTGTTACTGTCTACACTCAGCATATTCTTGTTACTGTCTACACTCTCAGCATATTGTTGTTATTGTCTACACTCAGCATATTCTTGTTACTGTCTACACTCTCAGCATATTCTTGTTACTGTCTACACTCTCAGCATATTCTTGTTACTGTCTACACTCTCAGCATATTCTTGTTATTGTCTACACTCTCAGCATATTCTTGTTACTGTCTACACTCAGCATATTCTTGTTACTGCCTACACTATCAGCATATTCTTGTTACTGTCTACACAGCATATTCTTGTTACTGTCTACACTCAGCATATTCTTGTTACTGTCTACACTCAGCATATTCCTGTTACTGTCTACACTCAGCATATTCTTGTTATTGTCTACACTCTCAGCATATTCTTGTTACTGTCTACACTCAGCATATTCTTGTTACTGTCTACACTCTCAGCATATTCTTGTTACTGTCTACACTCTCAGCATATTCTTGTTACTGTCTACACTCAGCATATTCTTGTTACTGTCTACACTCAGCATATTCTTGTTACTGTCTACACTCTCAGCATATTCTTGTTACTGTCTACACTCTCAGCATATTCTTGTTATTGTCTACACTCTCAGCATATTCTTGTTACTGTCTACACTCAGCATATTCTTGTTACTGTCTACAGATATGGTAAACTTGAGGAAATTAAATCTTCATCAGAGTACAAAACAAATTCTGGCCACAAAATAGAGCGAAACACCAACGTCAAAGACCTGGGAGTGATCATGTCGGAGGATCTCACCTTCAAGGACCATAACATTGTATCAATCGCATCTGCTAGAAAAATGACAGGATGGATAATGAGAACCTTCAAAACTAGGGAGGCCAAGCCCATGATGACACTCTTCAGGTCACTTGTTCTATCTAGGCTGGAATATTGCTGCACACTAACAGCACCTTTCAAGGCAGGTGAAATTGCCGACCTAGAAAATGTACAGAGAACTTTCACGGCGCGCATAACGGAGATAAAACACCTCAATTACTGGGAGCGCTTGAGGTTCCTAAACCTGTATTCCCTGGAACGCAGGAGGGAGAGATACATGATTATATACACCTGGAAAATCCTAGAGGGACTAGTACCGAACTTGCACACGAAAATCACTCATTACGAAAGCAAAAGACTTGGCAGACGATGCATCATCCCCCCAATGAAAAGCAGGGGTGTCACTAGCACGTTAAGAGACCATACAATAAGTGTCAGGGGCCCGAGACTGTTCAACTGCCTCCCAGCACACATAAGGGGGATTACCAACAGACCCCTGGCAGTCTTCAAGCTGGCACTGGACAAGCACCTAAAGTCAGTTCCGGATCAGCCGGGCTGTGGCTCGTATGTTGGTTTGCGTGCAGCCAGCAGCAACAGCCTGGTTGATCAGGCTCTGATCCACCAGGAGGCCTGGTCTCAGACCGGGCCGCGGGGGCGTTGACCCCCGGAACTCTCTCCAGGTAAACACTCAGCATATTCTTGTTACTGTCTACACTCAGCATATTCTTGTTACTGTCTACACTCTCAGCATATTCTTGTTATTGTCTACACTCTCAGCATATTCCTGTTACTGTCTACACTCAGCATATTCTTGTTACTGTCTACACTCAGCATATTCTTGTTACTGTCTACACTCTCAGCATATTCTTGTTACTGTCTACACTCAGCATATTCTTGTTACTGTCTACACTCTCAGCATATTCTTGTTACTGTCTACACTCAGCATATTCTTGTTACACTCTCAGTCTACACTCTCTGTTACTGTCTACACACAGCATATTCTTGTTACTGTCTACGCTCTCAGCATATTCTTGTTACTGTCTACACTCAGCATATTCTTGTTACTGTCTACACTCTCAGCATATTCTTGTTACTGTCTACACTCGGCATATTCTTGTTACTGTCTACACTCAGCATATTCTTGTTACTGTCTACACTCAGCATATTCTTGTTACTGTCTACACTCAGCATATTCTTGTTACTGTCTACACTCAGCATATTCTTGTTACTGTCTACACTCAGCATATTCTTGTTACTGTCTACACTCTCAGCATATTCTTGTTACTGTCTACACTCTCAGCATATTCTTGTTATTGTCTACACTCAGCATATTCTTGTTACTGTCTACACTCTCAGCATATTCTTGTTACTGTCTACACTCTCAGCATATTCTTGTTATTGTCTACACTCTCAGCATATTCTTGTCTACACTCAGCATATTCTTGTTGTCTACACTCTCAGCATATTCTTGTTACTGTCTACACTCTCAGCATATTCTTGTTGTCTACACTCTCAGCATATTCTTGTCTACACTCAGCATATTCTTGTTGTCTACACTCTCAGTATATTCTTGTTACTGTCTACACTCTCAGCATATTCTTGTTGTCTACACTCTCAGCATATTCTTGTTATTGTCTACACTCAGCATATTCTTGTTATTGTCTACACTCTCAGCATATTCTTGTTATTGTCTACACTCTCAGCATATTCTTGTTATTGTCTACACTCAGCATACTCTTGCTCTCCGCCAAATTATATATTATTATATAGCATTATTCGCCTCTGCCACCACCACCACCCATCATTTATCACTACCGTCATCAATACCGTCATCACTATCATCATCACTACCATCATTACCACCATCATCACTACCATCATTACCATCGCCATCGTCCATACCATCATCAACACCATCATGTTAATATTAGCTAGGCTGTTGCTGCCTCCAGCAGCGACAGCCTGGTTGACCAGGCAAACACCAGACGAACCTGACCCATGGCCGGGCTCCGAGAGTAGTGAAACTCGAAACTTCCAAGGTATATCAAAGATGAAGGTATACCGACCCTGGGAGTTAATTCAAAATGAAATCTTCAGAATTACTCTTAGCTGTCCCAAATCTAGTTTCTTAATATGAGGAAGGAGCTTGGTGTGTCTAGTATCAGTGATAGCATTATTGAGATTAACACTGTAATTGGTATTAGAATGTTCAGAAATGAACCAGACACTGTCACTATGAATCTTACTAAATGTCTAGAAGTAAATACACATTGATATAAATGGGTCGTGAAAACATGCAATTATATTAAGTTTTATAACCTGCATGAACTGTATCACTGGAGACAACAAGAGCATTTCACTCCTCCGTGGAAGATGTGTTCATTTAATATCACGTACCTGCAAACCCCTCCCAAGAAGCTCATTACTAGTAATGCCTTCCTTAAATCACTTGTAAAAGCAAATGCTCGAGAAGAAATTTGTCGTCTAGCTGGTAGTACTAATTTATCACAAGTTATATACACTGGTGGATTTAAGCAGGAGTCTACTGGCAGGGCTGCATCTGCTCTTGTTGCCACCTCCCTAGTTAGGCATAAGACTTAACAACTGGGCGTCTACACTGCAGACTGAATTGTTTGTCATCCTAATGGCGCTAAAGCTAACTTATGACACTGAGCTTGACAATCATCATTAATGGTTCTATGTTATCACTGAAGGCTCTTAACTCACATAATAACTCTAACAACATGCTCACTGGAGATGCCAGGTATAGATACTAAAAAATCCGGGAAAATGGAATTAATATACAATTGTTATGGATTTCATCACACATTGGATTACTCCTTCATGGTAAAGTTGGTATGTTAGCCAAGAAAAGTATCCTGAAGGAGAATATAGAATATAACTTTAGTGTATCTCAGTCTAGCATTTGGAATAATATTAGGAGATACGTAAATAATGAAACTGAATTTTATAGGGATGCAGTTAGAAGCCTGAGTATGCATATAACCCTTATGATAAGATGAAAGTAGATAAGTACGTTTATGAAGCAACTTGCAGTGTGAACAGACTGATGTTGTAGTGGCCAGGCTTAGGCTTGGTTACGAGAACAAGTACTTCTGGCAGTTTGGGAGACACACAGATGATGATCAAACCAAATGCAAAGTATGTGACCATCCCTATGGTCACTATCTTGAACACTGTGTGCTTAATTGTCCACTTATTTGGGAATATAGAGATAGTATAATAGCCTGTGTGATATGCCAAGATATCTTATTAATGAAAATAAGATACCAGATATATTAAGCAAATTTCCTAAGTTTGTTTGTAACAAATAAGTGAACTGTAGATGTAAATCCGGATGTAGTCTTGTTAACCCCTTTGGGGCCTAGTTCCTAGGCCTTTTGTGTATCCATATGATTTTGCGCTACCGTTCACATGATGGATGTAGGTGCACAACCAACTAGCCATTTCGGTAGCAAAATCTAAAAAAAATCTACCGTCATCACTACCATCATCACTACCATCATCACACTATCATCACTACCATCATCACTACCATCATCACACTACCATCACTACCATCATCACTACCATCATCACCTTCACAGCTTCAAGGTAATCGGAGCATAAACAAGATTGTTTACATAATTGCGGGCCAGCCTCCACATGTCAGAGTGAAGCTGGTGTATCTCTCTATCACCACCACCTCCCACACATCACAACCCGCACACTCACCCACACCCATCACCACCCACCTACACCCATCACCACCCACCCACATCCATCACCACCCACCCACATCCATCACCACCCACCCACATCCATCACCACCCATCCACACCCATCACCACCCACCCACATCCATCACCACGCACTCACATCTATTCCATGTGCTGCTACCTTATCAGTCTTCTGTGTGGAACTTTATCAAAGGTCTTAGTGAAGTCCATGCATACACTTGTATTTTATCTTGTCTTCCGCCTGGAATGACTTAGCATAAAACCTTAGTAAATTCGTAATAAGAAAGTTGCCACTTTGTAAAACCATGGTAAGAGTCATCCATCAGTCTGTGTATTTCAAAATGGCTTGGAATTGCATCCAGAATTATTGATCTCATCAACTTTCCCACAACTGAAATTAGGTTAATTTGTTTATAACAAACCCATTGAGCATTACCTGGAGGTTACCTGGAGGTTATTCCGGGGATCAACGCCCCCGCGGCCCGATCCATGACCAGGCCTCCCGATGGATCAGGGCCTGATCAACTAGGCTGTTACTGCTGGCCGCACGCAGTCCGACGTACGAGCCACAGCCCGGCTGATCCGGCACTGACTTTAGGTATCTGTCCAGCTCTCTCTTGAAGGCAGCCAGGGGTTTATTGGCAATTCCCCTAATGCTTGATGGGAGGCTGTTGAACAGTTTTGGGCCCCGGACACTTATGGTGTTTTCTCTTAGTGTACCAATGGCGCCCCTACTTTTTATTGGCGGCATTTTGCATCGTCTGCCCAGTCT
Source organism: Cherax quadricarinatus (assembly GCF_038502225.1). NCBI lineage: Eukaryota > Metazoa > Arthropoda > Malacostraca > Decapoda > Parastacidae > Cherax > Cherax quadricarinatus. The sequence goes on along the minus strand of NC_091306.1, from coordinate 6,048,398 downwards.
TTTACTTTCGTAGGGAGTGATTTCTGTGTGCAGATTTGGGACCATTCCTTCCAAGATTTTCCAAGTGTAGATTATGATATATCTCTCCCTCCTGCGTTCCAACGAGTACAAGTCAAGTGCTTCCAAGCGTTCCCAGTAGTTAAGGTGCTTGACAGAACTTATACGTGCAGTAAAGGATCTCTGTACACTCTCTAGATCTGCGATTTCACCTGCTTTGAATTGAGATGTTAATGTACAGCAGTATTCCAGCCTAGAGAGAACAAGTGATTTGAAAAGGATCATCATGGGCTTGGCATCTCTCGTTTTGAAAGTTCTCATTATCCATCCTATCATTTTCTTTGCACGTGCGATCGTGGCACTGTTGTGATCCTTGAAAGTGAGATCCTCAGACATTACTACTCCCAGGTCCCTTACATTATTTTTCCGCTCTATTGTATGGCCGGAGTCAGTAGTATACTCTGTTCTAGTTATTATCTCCTCCAGTTTTCCATAACGGAGTAGTTGGAATTTGTCCTCATTGAACATCATATTGTTTACCGTTGCCCACTGGAAAACTTTGTTTATATCTTCTTGGAGGTTAACCGCGTCCTCAGCAGATGACAGCCTCATGCAGATCCTAGTATCATCCGCAAAGGATGATACGGTGCTGTGGTGTATATCTCTGTTTATGTCTGATATGAGGATAAGGAATAAGATGGGGGCGAGTACTGTGCCTTGTGGAACAAAGCTCTTCACTATGGCAGCCTCCGATTTAACTCTGTTGACCACTACTCTTTGTGTTCGATTTGTTAGGAAGTTGAAGATCCATCTCCCCACTTTCCCAGTTATTCCTTTAGCACGTATTTTATGGGCTATTACGCCATGATCGCATTTGTCAAATGCTTTTGCAAAGTCTGTGTATATTACATCTGCATTCTGATTTTCTTCCAGTGCATCCAAGGCCATGTCATAGTGATCCAGTAGTTGTGAGAGGCAGGAGCGACCTGCCCTGAACCCATGTTGCCCTGGATTGTGCAGATTTTGGGAATCCAGGTGATTTGCAATCCTGCTTCTTAGCACTCTTTCAAAGATTTTTATGATGTGGGACGTCAGAGCTATTGGTCTATAGTTCTTAGCTAATGCTTTGCTGCCACCTTTATGGAGTGGGGCTATATCCGTTGTTTTAAGTGACTGTGGAATTTCACCCATGTCCAAGCTCCTCCTCCATAGTGTACTTAGGGCACGCAAGAGGGGTTTCTTGCAGTTCTTAATGAAAACAGAGTTCCACGAGTCTGGGCCCGGGGCTGAGTGCATAGGCATGTTGTCAATGGCTTTTTCGAAATCTATCGGAGTTAGGGTAATGTCGGAAATCTGGCATACATTTATGGAGTTTTGAGGCTCATTCATGAAGAAATCATTTGGGTCGTCGATCCTCAGACCGATTAGTGGTTCACTAAACACAGAGTCGTACTGGGATTTCAATATTTCACTCATTTCCTTGTTGTCGTCTGTGTAAGTCCCATCCTGTCTGAGTAAGGGCCTGATACTAGATGTGGTATTTGCCTTGTTTTTGGCATATGAAAAGAAATATTTTGAATTTCTTTCAATTTCACTAATAGCTTTAAGCTCCTCCTGCCTCTCCTGGTTCCTGTAAGAGTCATTTAGCTTAAGTTCGATAGTTTCCACTTCCCTGGTCAGCGCCTCCTTTCGTGTATCAGATATTCTAGCACTCCTGAGGAGCTCAGTGACTCTTCGTCGTCTTCTGTAGAGGGAGCGTCTTTTTCTCTCCAGTTTACTCCTGCTCTTCTTCTTTCTTAGGGGAATATGCCTAGAACATGCTTCGGCTACCAGGAAGTTGATCCTTTCAAGGCACTGGTTTGGATCCATGTCATTTAAGACATCTTCCCAACATGTTTCGTTTAGGACATGGTTTACCTGGTCCCAGTTGATGTTCTTGTTGTTGAAATTGTATTTTGTGAAGACACCTTCACAGGTACATGCATTCTGCTGTTCAGGACCCCTATGCATGTACGTCTGGACTTCGATTAGATTGTGATCGGAATTAATTGTTTTTGATATTCTTATGTCTCTTATCAGGTCCTCATTATTTGTGAAGATAAGGTCAAGTGTGTTTTCTAGTCTTGTTGGCTCCACTATCTGCTGGCTTAAGGTGTGTTTTTCGCAGAGACTTAGTAGCTCATGTGTGTGTGACCTTTCATCTGCGCTACCTCCGGGGATTGTTTCAGCTATAACATTTGCTACATTCTTCCATTTTGTATGCCTTAGGTTGAAATCACCAAGCAGTAAGATGTTTGGGGATGGAGCTGGAAGATTTTCCAAACAGTAATCGATTTTCAGTAGCTGTTCCTTGAACTGTTGGGAGGTTGCATCTGGTGGCTTGTATACAACCACAATGACTAGGTTTTGGTTCTCGATCTTTATTGATAGAACTTCAACTACCTCATTTGTGGTGTTCAGCAACTCCGTGCAGGTAAGGGACTCTTTGACATACAGGCCAACCCCCCCTTGTTGCCTGTTTTTTCTGTCGCATCTAAAAAGGTTGTAACCACTTATCCATATTTCACTGTCAAAGTGATCTTTTGTGTGAGTCTCTGTGAAGGCTGCAAACATTGCATTAGACTCCACTAGAAGTCCACTGATAAAAGGTATTTTGTTGGTGGTGGATGGCTTAAGGCCCTGTATATTAGCAAATATGAACGAGGTTGTATTCTGTGTTTGTTGGGGGGATTTTGTTATTGGCATCAGTAACATCAGCAACAACAACAGCCTGGTTCACCAGGCAACCATAAGACGAGCCTGGCATATAGCCGGGCTCCGGGAGAAGACAAACTCGCGGAACTCATTAAGAAGCAAGATTACCAATCACGTGGGAACATACAATTGCATAATCAGGAAGAGAGAGAGAGAGAGAGAGAGAGAGAGAGAGAGAGAGAGAGAGAGAGAGAGAGAGAGAGAAAAGCCTAGCGGAAGCTTCATGCAGTCAGGCATAGACATATTACGGTCTAATTGACTTGGCAGTGCATAGCGTGGAGGAGTGAGGCATTGTTTGTATTCATGGAAGGTCAGTGACACTGCCCACAAAGCCAATTTTTTTTTGTATTGGTTTTATCTGTGGATGTTTCCTGGAATGAGCGCCCCCGTGGCCTCGTCTCAGACCAGGCCGCCTCTGGTGTCAAACAGATGTTTTAAGAATAAGAACTAAGGAAATGTTCAGGAATGTAAGAACAGATTGTTTGATGAACCAGCAGTGTAGTTCAGTGAGTGGATGAACCAGCAGTGTGGTTGTTCAGTGAGTGGACGAACCACCAGTGTGGATTCCGTGTTGCTGCCTGCTCGTTTGACCTTTCGCATCCAACCGCATAAAGAGAGGCTTTTAGCCTTACTTGGGATTTGATGTGTGTGTTGTTTGTCAGGACGGTGTTGTTGAACAGCGAGGAACACAATCCACTTTGTTCTGGCCAGTATCCAGGGCCTATGAGGGGGGGGGGGTCAGCCGGTACATTGATCCGGGGCCCCGGCTGTGAATCTCTGAAGGAGCTCCATACCCTTAGATGTTTTATTTTGATTTTTTCATTTGATTTTTTTGTCAGTTTAAACTATTTTTAGCTTATAAAGAAAAGTAATGATAGACTTGGGGCCTCAGCCTGCCCCCAGGGGCTCCAAAGCAGTCTTGTTCCGCCTTACCTGGAGTCTACCTGGAGGTTATTCCGGGGATCAACGCCCCCGCGGCCTGGTCGTGTCCCGGTGGATCAGGGCCTGATCAACCAGGCTGTTACTGCTGGCCGCACGCAGTCCAACGTACGAACCACTGCCCGGCTGATCCGGCACTGACTTAAGGTATCTGTCCAGCTCTCTCTTGAAGGCAGCCAGGGGTTTATTGGTAATTCTCCTTATGCTTGGTGGGAGGCTGTTGAACAGTCTTGGGCCCCGGATACTTATGGTGTCCCCTACTCTTAATTGGGGGTATTTTGCATCGCCTGCCCAGTCTTTTACTTTCGTAGGGAGTGATTTCTGTGTGCAGATTCGGGACCATTCCTTCCAGAATTTTCCAAGTGTAGATTATGATATATCTCTCCCTCCTGCGTTCCAACGATTACAAGTCCAGTGCTTCCAAGCGTTCCCAGTAGTTAAGGTGCTTGACAGAACTTATACGTGCAGTAAAGGATCGCTGTACACTCTCTAGTTCTGCAATTTCACCTGCTTTGAACGGAGATGTTAATGTACAGCAGTATTCCAGCCTAGAGAGAACAAGTGATTTGAAAAGGATCATCATTGGCTTGGCATTTCTCGTTTTGAACGTTCTCATTATCCATCCTATCATTTTCTTTGCACTTGTGATCGTGGCACTGTTGTGATCCTTGAAAGTGAGATCCTCCGACATTACTACTCCCAGGTCCCTTACATTATTTTTCCGCTCTATTGTATGGCCGGAGTCAGTAGTATACTCTGTTCTAGTTATTATCTCCTCCAGTTTTCCATAACGGAGTAGTTGGAATTTGTCCTCATTGAACATCATATTGTTTACCGTTGCCCACTGGAAAACTTTGTTTATATGTAACGGTCGGTGTATGAGTCATTACTACTGACAGTACTGGTAACTGGTTACTGGTAACTGGTACTACTGAGATCTGTAATCTTGCAGATGCCCCCTCCCTCCTCTACGAAAGGTGTGAAGTGCATTTTAAACTTAGTAAAATTACGTCTGAAAAAGTCCTGGAACAGAGAAAGTTATAAACACGGTGTCGTAGGTCATGTTCTTAATTGTGATTACATTTTTTTATTAGGTACAAGGATACCTTTTACCCAGCAATTTAATATATCCAGTAGGTACTGGAGTTTTGTTTTCATGACTGGTGTACTGGGATGTTAAATTCCAGCAGGTTAAATTAGAGTGTTCTAATAAATTTTTCACTGGATGCGATCCACAGTAGCAGCAGGGGTGTAAGGACACTGATCCACATGTTTCTCCTTGCCAAGGAATCGAATCCTGGGTATTTCGATTTTTAAGTGGAATGCTTTCAACAGTGAGGCACACGGCACATCATCCCCTGTGGGTGGTGTGTGGAGGGCGAGCTGAGAGCTGGTAATATACTGTATACTACGCTTCAGAGAGGGAAGGGTCTTGCCTTGATGCTGGTGAAGGGCTCTTGATCAGTGGAATGAGGGTTATCCTGCCCTTCCTCGGATCAGATCAGATTACCTCCCTTTTCCCAGGCGCTTTGTGACCCTTGCAAGTTAAACGATTCCTCCACGATATAAGATCTAACATATAGAGTAGATGGAGACGTGTGTGAGCAGCAGTGTGAAAATTGTCAGAGCTGTACCACGGTAAATGAATCGCTGCTGAGTCATACTCTCATGAACATATCAAACACTAACATTATGAAACAAAAAATGAACGAAGTTGGTAACGAGGCACCGAGCACCGACTTGTTCCTGATTAATGTAAAAACTAAACAGTCGGGAGCTTGTACCATTGAGCAGCCCGCCAACAGCAACAACTTGGCTGACTAGACAATCAGCAGGAAAGCCTGGCCCCAGGCCGGGCTGCGAGAGTAGAAAGAGTTCTCGAAAACGATGACAGATTTATCATTGGTTTATATCACTAGCCTATCCATCCCAACCTAAACAACATGAGTGAGGATATTAATAATTTATTTGTCAGGGGAAAATCAGCTGAGGTGCTGGGGTCTTTCTGGGGGAGGGGGGAAGGGGGAGGGGTGGCAGCGTTAGCCAATTTACTTGAAGGAGCCGTCGCTAACTTGTATAACAATTTAAACTGATAGAAGATGGAGGCACGGGTGTGTGTGTGTGTGTGTGTGTGTGTGTGTGTGTGTGTGTGTGTGTGTGTGTGTGTGTGTGTGTACTCACCTATTTGTACTCACCTATTTGTGGTTGCAGGGGTCGAGTCACAGCTCCTGGCCCCGCCTCTTCGCTGATTGCTACTAGGTCCTCACTCTCCCTGCCCCATGAGCTCTATCATACCTCGCCTTAAAACTATGTATGGTTCCTGCCTCCACCACATCACTTTCTAGGCTATTCCATGGCCTGACTACTCTATGACTGAAGAAATACTTCCTAACATCCCTTTGATTCATCTGAGTCTTCAACTTCCAATTGTGACCTCTTGTGTCTGTGTCCCATCTCTGGAACATCCTGTCTTTGTCCACCTCGTCTATTCCGCGCAGTATTTTATATGTCGTTATCATGTCTCCCCTGACCCTCCTGGCCTCCAGTGTCGTCAGGCCGATTTCCCTCAACCTTTCTTCATAGGACAATCCCCGTAGCTCTGGGACTAGTCTTGTTGCAAACCTTTGCACTTTCTCTAATTTCTTGACGTGCTTGACTAGGTGTGGATTCCAAACTGGTGCTGCATACTCCAGTATGGGCCTGACGTAGATGGTGTACAGAGTCTTAAACGAATCCTTACTGAGGTATCGGAACGCTATCCGTAGGTTTGCCAGGCGCCCGTATGCTGCAGCAGTTATCTGATTGATGTGCGCCTCAGGAGATATGCTCGGTGTTATACTCACCCCCAGATCTTTTTCCTTTAGTGAGGTTTGCAGTCTTTGGCCATCTAAACTATATTGTGTCTGCGGTCTTCTTTGCCCTTCCCCAATCTTCATGACTTTGCATTTGGCAGGGTTAAATTCTAGGAGCCAGTTGCTGGACCAGGCTTGTAGCCTGTCCAGATCTCTTTGTAGTCCTGCCTGATCCTCGTCCGATTCGATTCTTCTCATTAACTTCACATCGTCTGCAAACAAGGACACTTCTGAGTCTATCCCTTCCGTTATGTCGTTCACGTATACCAAGAACAGCACAGGTCCTAGGACTGACCCCTGTGGAACCCCGCTTGTCACAGGCGCCCACTCTGACACCTCGTCGCGTACCATGACTCGTTGTTTCCTCCCTGTCAGATATTCTCTGATCCATTGCAGTGCCTTTCCTGTTATGTGTGCCTGGTCCTCTAGCTTTTGCAGTAACCTCTTGTGAGGAACTGTGTCAAAAGCCTTCTTGCAGTCCAAAAATACGCAGTCGATCCACCCCTCTCTCTCTTGTCTTACTTCTGTCACCTTGTCATAAAACTCTAGTAGGTTTGTGACACAGGATTTTCCTTCCCTGAAACCATGCTGGTTGTCAATTATACACTTGTTTCTTTCCAGGTGCCCCACCACTCTCCTCCTGATGATCTTCTCCATGACCTTGCATACTATACACGTTAGAGATACAGGTCTGTAGTTTAGTGCCTCATGTCTGTCTCCCTTTTTAAAAATTGGGACTACATTTGCCATTTTCCATACCTCAGGGAGTTGCCCAGTTTCAAATGATGTGTTGAAGATCTTTGTTAATGGCTCACACAATATCTCTGCTCCCTCTTTAAGGACCCATGGAGAGATGTTGTCTGGTCCCACCGCCTTTGAGGTGTCAAGTTCGCATAGCAGCTTCTTCACCTCCTCCTTGGTTATATGTACCTCATCCAGCACTTGCTGGTGTGCCCCCCTGTTCTGATTTCTTGGAGTCCTACTGGTTTCCACTGTAAATACCTCTTTAAATCTTGTGTTGAGCTCCTGACATACCTCTCGGTCGTTTCTTGTGAATTCCCCATCACCCTTCCTCAGTCTGATTACCTGGTCCTTGACTGTTGTTTTCCTCCTGATGTGGCTGTACAACAGCTTCGGGTCAGTCTTTACTTTTGATGCTATGTCATTTTCATATTGTCTCTGAGCCTCCCTTCTTATCTGTGCATATTCGTTTCTGGCTCTTCGGCTGATTTCTTTATTTTCCTGAGTTCTCTGTCTTCTGTACCTTTTCCATTCTCTATTACACCTAGTTTTTGCCTCCCTACACCTTTGGGTGAACCAAGGACTCGTTCTGTTCTTCCCATTATTTCTGTTTCCCTTGGGAACAAACTTCTCCTCTGCCTCCTTGCATTTTGTTGCTACATAGTCCATCATTTCTTGTACTGGTTTTCCTGTCAGTTCCCTCTCCCACTGAATGTCTTGAAGGAAGTTCCTCATGCCTGAGTAGTTCCCCCTTTTGTAGTTTGGTTTTTCCCAGCCTATTCCTGCTACTCTCTCCACTTGGAGCTCAACTATGTAGTCGAAGCACAGAACCACATGATCACTAGCTCCCAGGGGCCTTTCATACATGATACCCTCGATGTCCGAACTACTCATGGTGAATACAAGGTCCAACCTTGCTGGTTCGTCCTCTCCTCTCTCTCTGGTAGTGTCTCTAACATGTTGATGCATGAGGTTCTCCAGTACCACATCCATCATCTTGGCTCTCCATGTTTCGGGACCCCCATGGGGCTCCAGGTTTTCCCAGTCAATCTCCTTGTGATTGAAATCACCCATAACTAGTAACTTTGCTCCCCCCATGTGTGCTCTCCTGGCCACCTCGGCTAGTGTGTTGATCATTGCTCTGTTGCTCTCATCGTATTCTTCTCTTGGCCTCCTGCAGTTCTGTGGTGGGTTGTACATTACTGCAATTATCACCTTATGTCCCTCAGACTGGATTGTTCCTACTAAGTAGTCCCTTTCGCCCATGCCATCCATTCCTTCCATTTTCTCAAAACCCCACTGGTTTTTAATGAGCAGTGCAACTCCTCCTCCCCCTCTCCTCCCTCTGTCTTTCCTGAAGATTTGATATCCGGATGGAAAGATTGAATCTGTTATTATTCTGGTGAGTTTTGTTTCTGTGAGTGCTATTATGTCTGGGGATGTCTCTTTGATTCTTTCGTGCCACTCCTCATACTTGTTTGTTATTCCATCTGCATTTGTATACCACACCTTCAACTTCTTTTCTAAGACTGTGGTCTGGGAAGTATATTGGGGTTGGGGAAGTGGGAGACCTGGTAAGGAACTATGGGTTGTTGCTGTGGGGGTGAAGTTTGTAATGTAGTGGGTGGGGGCATTGGATGTGGCATGGGTGTTTTGATTTAGAGTGTTTGGTTGCACTGGGGTTGACCTGGTTGGGAGGCTTCTATAGAAAGTTGTGAGGGAGGCTGTATTAGATCTTCTTCCTGGGTCTGGGATCTCCTGTCTGTCTTCTCCATCCCCTCTCTTTCCTCCTTTCGCCTTTGTACCATCTCTCTCAGTTTCTTCCTTTCTTCTTGTGTTCTGTCGCGGTCGAGATACACCCTCCTGTATGCCGTCATGTCCCTTAATCGTGCTTTCTCCTGCAGTATCCTGGTCCGAGTCGCTTCTGCCTTGAAGGTCACTCTCACTGGCCGGGTTCTTTTTTTTACAAACCCCCCTATTCTCCGAAAATTTTCCAGCTGGGTCATATCGTCTTCTCCTATTGCTTTCATGATGCTTTCAATTGCTTTTTTTTCCCCTTGTTTTCTTGCTTCATATGTTTCCCCTTCGACTTCCTGGAGCCCATACACAAAGACTGACCTCACCCTTTCATTCTCCCACTGCATATCCCTGTGTATCCCCT
>NC_091306.1:6013954-6033954 GCF_038502225.1 Cherax quadricarinatus | reverse complement strand
CAAAATGCCGCCAATAAAAAGTAGGGGCGCCATTGGTACACTAAGAGAAAACACCATAAGTGACCGGGGCCCAAAACTGTTCAACAGCCTCCCATCAAGCATTAGAGGAATTGCCAATAAACCCCTGGCTGCCTTCAAGAGAGAGCTGGACAGATACCTAAAGTCGGTGCCGGATCAGCCGGGCTGTGGCTCGTACGTCGGACTGCGTGCGGCCAGCAGTAACAGCCTAGTTGATCAGGCCCTGATCCATCGGGAGGCCTGGTCGTGGACCGGGCCGCGGGGGCGTTGATCCCCGGAATAACCTCCAGGTAACCTCCAGGTAAGGCGTTATTTGACTTCTTTACTTAATCGGCTCTTAACCTGGGAGGTCAGGGAGGGGGGCTCTCCTTCGTTAAGGGGCCGTGAATTCTTTCCATGGAGGGGAGGGGGGCTCGGACCCAGAGCAAAATAAAGGAATGATCATAACATGTTTGTATGTACTATTTGGATTTACATGGAGTGGGGGGAGAGGTCTAGCTTACCCAGTGTAAGTCTAGTTGTCGTAAGTGGTAACCACAGCACTCGAAATATGACATTCCACTAAAAGTTATTAAATTTAGGTGAACTTTTTTTTTTTCATTCTGGCGAGATTGCACTCTCACCCCCTTCCCCCGCTTCCAGGTTATAATTATTAGTCGAACATACTGTGTCCGAATAACCGTATAACGTCTCTCAGCTGCAGCCTATCATGCTCTTTACTAAACTTAGTGAAATTTAAGATATTATAGCATCCATACATAACAATAGGTTATTATCAGCATTTGATAAAGACCAGAATCTACTCATAGCTAATATAAGTTAAATTAATATCTTGGCTTGCATGAGTTGTGGCCTAGCTTAGCCTAGCGGGTATATTGGGTCAAACACCTTCCTGTTTTTACCCTCTGGTCTCACTCCAAGCTATACGGATTCTGACGATATTTGGAGCCTCGTATCTTTGAGAGGCTGCAGTTTGTTTCTGCGTTGGTGGTTGTCAAGACCACATAAAGAAACAAGGTGAATGTTGAAGAAGACTTCCACTGTGTCCTCTGGCACCTTCTCTTGTATTCGCCATCTGCTGCCTCAGCAACAATCAAAAAATCTCACTAAATGTGCTCACTTTATATGTTGTGTGCATTTGAGATTTGTGCCTTAAACAGATTCTTTTTAAACAGTTAAAAATAGTAAAGTTAAGAATAAAAACTAGTATCCCGGTTTTCCTATTTAAATAAAGTGGACTTTTTTCCAAATTTTTATAGTATATGGAATTTTATATGGGAGGGGGGGGAGATAAGGATCAAGTGTGATAGGCAGCTCCACCCAAAATAGGATAATAATAATAATAATAATAATTATTATTATTATTATTATTATTATTACTTTTTTGTGCTCACGATCAAATATAAAATAATTTCGGTCCCATCTCCTCCCTTTCCTCTATTACCAGGTTAAGACAACCACAGAACTAAAAAAAAAAAAATATTTTTTATCATGGTTTAATAAAACGTTAAAAAAATTGCCAATCGTTTTAGTTTCCCGTGCTCGACACAGTTCCCTCTGCTCGACACAGTTCCCTCTACTCGACACAGTTCCCTATGCTCGACACAGTTCCCTCTACTCGACACAGTTCCCTATGCTCGACACAGTTCCCTCTGCTCGACACAGTTCCCTCTGCTCGACACAGTTCCCTCTACTCGACACAGTTCCCTCTACTCGACACAGTTCCCTCTGCTCGACACAGTTCCCTCTGCTCGACACAGTTCCCTCTACTCGACACAGTTCCCTCTACTCGACACAGTTCCCTCTGCTCGACACAGTTCCCTCTACTCGACACAGTTCCCTCTACTCGACACAGTTCCCTCTGCTCGACACAGTTCCCCTTGCTCGACACAGTTCCCTCTGCTCGACACAGTTCCCTCTGCTCGACACAGTTCCCTCTACTCGACACAGTTCCCTCTGCTCGACACAGTTCCCTCTACTCGACACAGTTCCCTCTGCTCGACACAGTTCCCTCTGCTCGACACAGTTCCTCCTGCTCGACACAGTTCCCTCTGCTCGACACAGTTCCCTCTGCTCGACACAGTTCCCTCTGCTCGACACAGTTCCCTCTGCTCGACACAGTTCCCTCTGCTCGACACAGTTCCCTCTGCTCGACACAGTTCCCTCTGCTCGACACAGTTCCTCCTGCTCGACACAGTTCCCTCTACTCGACACAGTTCCCTCTGCTCGACACAGTTCCCTCTGCTCGACACAGTTCCCTCTGCTCGACACAGTTCCTCCTGATCGACACAGTCCCCTCTGCTCGACACAGTTCCCTCTGCTCGACACAGTTCCCCTTGCTCGACAGTTGCCTCTGCTCGACACAGTTCCCTCTGCTCGACACAGTTCCCCCTGCTCGACACAGTTGCTCCTGCTCGACACAGTTGCTCCTGCTGGACACAGTTCCCTCTGCTCGACACAGTTCCCTCTGCTCGACACAGTTCCCCTTGGTCGACACAGTTGCTTGACACAGTCTGCTCGACACAGTTGCTCCTGCTCGACATAGTTCGACACAGTTCCCCTGCTGACTTCGACACAGTTGCTCGACACAGTGCTCGACACAGTTCCTCCTGCTCGGCACAGTTCCCTCTGCTCGACACAGTTCCCTCTGTTCGACACAGTTCCCTCTGTTCGACACAGTTCCCTCTGCTCGACACAGTTCCCTTGCTCTCCTCTATCATCGGTTTCCAGATGTTAATAATTAAGTGTCAAGAGAAACGTGAATCTGAGCGTTGATTGTTCTTGCAACTGCTGCAACATAACTGGATCATCCATGCTCTTGTAATGTAGTATATATCAAGGGATCCAACACTTGATACACATCACTGGCAAAACAATTGCCAAAAAAGGCGTCACTATACATTTTGAACTTTTATTGAGTATTAGTACTGGTATCTGTTCATAAATTATAGTCACGTATATTGTGTACCCTACATTAAACCGCATATCAACACATTTTTTCAACAGCCTCTATATTATTATTATTATTATTGTTATTATTATTTTATTATTATTATTATTTTATTATTATTATTATTATTATTATTATTATTATTATTATTATTATTATTATTATTATTGTAGTATTGTGACGAGGGCGCTAACGCTCCACAATGAGTCGAGTTGTGGGTTTGGATCAACTAAGAGTTTTAAATTAATTTAAGTTATATTCTTTACGTGCAATAGAGAATCATAAGAGAAATAGTTTTAATATTCAATTCAGGTGTGAAATTACCTACGAACTGATCTTGTTCTCTGAGAGAAGCTTGAGATTATTTAGGTATTTTTTTTTTACGTTTGTAAAATTAGTGGAGCAGAGCAAGGTATGCCAACTTTTTTTTTTTTTTTTTTTTGCCCGGGATGCCAGCTGCACCTAACTAGGTACCTATCGCCTTGGGTGACTTTAAAAATAGGCTGGAAAATAGGTGAGTGAGAAAGGTTGGATTTCATGAGTGAAAAGCAGGGAAGGTACGAGCACAGGAAGGGATTGCATCAATACATGTTGACACAGACTATTCAGTCTACTGCCGGAGGCTATCAGAAACTGCAGGAACACAGAGGCTATCAGAAACACATCAGGAACACAGAGGCTATCAGAAACTGCAGGAACACAGAGGCTATCAGAAACACATCAGAAACACTGTAGGAGCACAGAGGCTATCAGAAACTGCAGGAACACAGAGGCTATCAGAAACACATCAGGAACACAGAGGCTATCAGAAACACTGTAGGAGCACAGAGGCTATCAGAAACTGCAGGAACACAGAGGCTGTCAGAAACACTGCAGGAACAGAGGCTATCAGAAACACTGCAGGAGCACAGAGGCTATTAGAAACTGCAGGAACACAGAGTCTATTAGAAACACTGCAGGAACACAGAGGCTATCAGAAACACTGCAGGAACACAGAGGCTATCAGAAACTGCAGGAACACAGAGGCTATCAGAAACTGCAGGAACACAGAGGCTATCAGAAACACTGCAGGAGCAGAGGCTATCAGAAACACTGCAGGAGCAGAGGCTATCAGAAACACTGCAGGAGCAGAGGCTATTAGAAACACTGCAGGAACACAGAGGCTATCAGAAACTGCAGGAACACAGAGGCTATCAGAAACACTGCAGGAGCAGAGGCTATCAGAATCACTGCAGGAGCACAGAGGCTATTAGAAACACTGCAGGAACACAGAGGCTAACAGAAACACTGCAGGAACACAGAGGCTATCAGAAACACTGCAGGAATACAGAGGCTATCAGAAACACTGCAGGAACACAGAGGCTATCAGAAACTGCAGGAGCACAGAGGCTATCAGAAACTGCAGGAACAAGAGGCTATCAGAAACACTGCAGGAATAAAGAGTAGAAGTCTTCAGGCCAAGAAACTCGACAAATATGTCTGTTTGCCAAGTGTTGGATCAGCCAGGCTGTGATGGATATGTGGGCCAACGGGCTGCCAACAGCAACAGCCTAGTTGACCAGGCAAGCTCCAAACAAATCTGGTCCAGGACCAGGCTATGAGAGTAGGAAAAATATTGAAACCAGTCACAGGTACATCACAGGCGACCTGACAAACATGACCCAGTAGACCTACACCGGTGCTCTTTTGTCCTTGTGTTCTGGTTACTGTTAACTGAACAGGAGTAGCGGGTGTAAGATAAACAAAGATAAATGCCTATTATTATTATTATTATTATTATTATTATTATATAAAATCGATCGTTACTACTATGTAATACGTTTGTGCTTAAATTTTGATTAGATTGTTCACGGGAAATAATGAATCAGTTGAAGATTCACCTGCCCTCCTGCCCTTTTTGCCCTCCTGCCCATGGAAATCTAGCCTCGTGTTGATTAAATTAACATATCAGTAGTTTAGCTAACCTTTCATACAATTTGCATAACTATATTTACCTCGTGGTAAGGGGAAGGGATTATTTTAGGGCACCTAAGCACGGTTATTATAACAACAACAATAATAATAATTATAAGAAGAAGAAGAAAGAAAAATAAGAATTAATAATGGTTAGTAATACTAATATGGTATTAATTTAGGTGACCTGAAAGATTCATTTATCGGATCGTGTGCGAACGCAAGATTTTTATGCATGCAAATTAGGGCATAGCGCTCCTGGGAAACATAGAGGGTGTGTTGGTGCAGTCATCCAAACACTCCAGGAATATCCGGGGGCCGAGACGCGAGGTACCAGCTGCGACCATTGTTGATACTACGCCGATCCACCACCCCTCTGGTTGGTAGGTTATTGGGGTTTTAAAGCTAATTGACTACACTGGGGTCATTAACTCAAGGCTGCACTGTTACAACCTTTGCACCACGAGACGAGACTCAGCGTATATACGCTGAGAGATGCACGCCTTTCTGTGTGTAGTCCCTTGCTCACTTAACTTTTGGGAACGTGTGCAGCTGGTGCATACATAAACAAAATAGACTTTATTTTTGCAGTATACAAAATGTAGTTTACATGTAATAAAGTATTGTTGAGCACAAAGAAAGCCACTAGCATGCGGATCATTTCGGGACATTGATGTTTGTGCAGTAGGACTCCCATACTGCGAACTAGATGTGTTTGTGGTGTTTCAGTTTGCTAATCAGTTGTGTTTGTGGTGTTTCAGTTTGCTAATCAGTTGTGTTTGTGGTGCTTCAGTTTGCTAATCAGTTGTGATTGTGGTGTTTCAGTTTACTAATCAGTTGTGTTTGTGGTGTTTCAGTTTGCTAATCAGTTGTGTTTGTGGTGTTTCAATTTGCTAACCAGGTGCGTATCTGGTGTTTCAACTTGCAAACAAGCTGGCGATGGGCTCTTGATGTGAGGAGCTGGGGTTGATCAGTATTCCTCATTGATGTGAGGAGCTGGGGTTGATCAGTATTCCTCATAAGTGAGTTTAAGAGAGAATTATTATGACCACGGAGAAGCGATAAACCCGTAAGTCATATAGTACCTGGGACATGGGGGGGTTACCTTTGATATACCTTTGATGAATTTCGAGTTTTTTTTTTACTCCGCAGCCTGGCCTTGGGGCCAGGCTTGTCTGGTCAACCAGGCTGTTGCTGCTCCTGGCAGCCCTCAAGCAGCTTGGATCAAGAGCCCCTCATCAGCATCAAAATATCCGCCTTGAAACGTACAAAAATAATAAAATCCTGTGAGCACAAGAGTAAACTTTAAGCTGGTGGTTATTTGGAAGGTATATCAACAGTGTAATACTGGTGTACAATAATACATAAATAACCCTCACATGAGAGAGAGAAGCTTACAACTACGTTTAGGTCTGACTTTGATCATTTACAAAATCACACTAACAGAAAAAGAGCGCTGGAGCCCGTATATATAGGCCAGCTGGCCTGAATATATATACATGTATTGCTATCCCCGGAATAATCTCCAGGTAAACCTCCTCCAGGTAGCTCCATTTAATAGGTAGGCTCCCTGGCTAAGCCTTAAGTCACGTGAGCCCCGTTTGTACACCGTTCATAGGCCTAGTGAACAGGTAGACGGACAGGCCGGGTATTTCAGTATATCGCCTCCATAACAGTATAATGTTGTATTTCTTGAACCCATCACTTCTAACCACGAACCCAAACAAATGGTGGCAGCTGTGATGAAGGAATCAAACATAGAGGACAAACATTTTAGACCTGCTGAGTAGACAACACACACGAAGGAAGAGACAAACACAGTTCTCTTGTATTAATCGTGCAGGGTAGCGTAAATCGTGAAGCTACTGGTCTCTGCGCTAGTAACATGACTAACATCCTCGCAAATTCTCTTTGGGTTTCCTCACATACAATTTAGGTTGTCTTAGGATTCTTTAAGTTAGATTGTCGTCTTTCAATAAAAAAAATAACCAATTATAACATACCACAACGCCAGTAAATGAAATTTTACTAAAGGCAATAAAAGGGTTTTGAATTGCGTACAGAAAATGGGGATCCACAGTACACACTAGACAACATAGTCTGGTAATCACTGGTGTCTTAATGAAATGTTGAGTGATGTTAAGAAGACGGGCTAGGAACACGAACAATCATGTAGGGAGGATGTAGCTAGTTAGATTATATACTTCGCACTTGTTCTCTCATTACCTGCTCATATCGCCCTCAACAGTACACGTTAGTGAAGCTATCCCTTAACAGCCTTACAGAACACACGAGAAGGCTAGGTTTGGTAAGGTTTATCAGGAAACAGGGCAAATGTTTCCTGTCACGGGTCTTAATCATATGATGACCTGCAGCTGGAGCTTTTCGTCATTTGACCGAGGCCTTCCGCTGGCTTACTGGTTAACCCCTTTAAAAAGTATGACACACGAGAAGTGTTCACCTTACTAACACTAACGATGGTCTTGTCTTGCATGTCAGGTACTCAAGCCATTCTGCAGGCTGATACTTCGCGAAATTTATATATATATATATATATATATATATATATATATATATATATATATATATATATATATATATATATATATATATATATATATATATATATATATCCTTGCAAAACCTTTAAAACCAGTGTTTTTAAATCGGTCCTAATACACAACATCCCAGAGAAAGTTATATACAACGAGAGGTTAAAGTACACAAATAACAAGCACATGGGAGAGAGGAGCTTACGACGACGTTTTGGTCTGACTTGCACCATTTATAAAGTCAGACCTAAACGTCGTTGTAGGCTTCTCTCTCCTATGTGCGGGTTATTTTATTTATTGTTCTAGTTACTGTTCTTTATATTAAAGTATCCTTGACTAATGGTGTAATGTTGCATGCAGCCTTAATAACCTTTGTGTAGTTGATGGCTTTAAACCAACCAGCAGCTTTTCCGAGGTTTTTATAGAGCCCTCCCTCTCAAACTAGGTTGTAGAAAGCTTTAATGTTCCAGACACACCTGCCTTGGCCGTCTGTGCATCTCACTCACAACTTTGACTTATTTCTGGTTTTATCCGTACTTCTGTTCACTCGTGATTTGATAATGGTCCAGCATCGACCTGTTTTCATTTCCAATTTGTGAGGTTTTGTGATTTGATCCAGCTGAAGTATTGTGGCTTGTTCCTTTGATTATTTTGATTGCTTCAATTGCCTGTGTATTCACGTGAGGTCAGTGGTATGACAGACTCGTTCCAGAATGTATACTCTTTGGTACTCACGATATTATTCTTCCATGTATGCATGTACAAAGCAATATTCTCTTGTCGTACTTCTAATATTATTCTTCCTTACATGAATGTACGAATCTGTGCTAAAACTTGATTATCAAAGGCTGGATATGACCAGTGTAGCTGTCGGACTGTGTGCTAGTGGTGGGTTATGTTTGTTTTATACATTTATCATAAAATAGTACAGCCGTAGTGTGCGGTTAGCCTATTTTATGAGTTATATGGTGCGATATTTATCTCACTGTTGTCATTGATGTCATTTTCATAACCGCGAGGAAAGTAATAGGATGGATAATGAGAACCTTTAAAACAAAGGATGCCAAACCATTTGTTTTTGCAAGGCTGGAATACTGCTGTTTACTAACAGCCTCTTTTAAGGCAGGCGGAATTACGAATCTGGAGAATGTATAGAAAAATTCTAATGCACATATAAGGTCTTGTCAAGCACCTTAATTACTGGGAACGTTTGAAATTCCTTGGCCTATGCTCCTTGGAACGCAGGCGAGAAAGATACATCATAATTTTCATCTGGAAAATCCTATAGGAACCAGTCCCAAATGTGCACACACAAATCACTCCCTGTGAAAGCAAAAAGTTCGACAGACAAGGCGTCTCTGATCCACCAGGAGGCCTGGTCATGGAGCGGGCCGCGGAGGCGTTTAACCTAGGATCCTGCTAATCTTTCTCCAGATCCAGGTTTATCTAATTAACGTATGCTGACGTATTATTAATTATAATTACACGATAATAAGGGAGAAAACGTATATTTGTGTCTCGTGACTTCAGTCTACTGGAAAATCTCCAGCATGTGAAAAAAAAAAATGTAGGCTGGGCTGAGCAGTGAGAAGAGTGAAGTAAGGAAAGTAGCGAGCAGTGTAGAGTGAGGAGAGAAAGAAGCGAGCAGTGTAGAGTGAGGAGAGAAAGAAGCGAGCAAGAATCGAGAAGTATAGCTTGTGTTAGTGTAGCGTGTGTACGGTGCTCTCTAAATATAACTCCGGGAGGACCGACCTCTACCACCATCCCTGCTATACCATACTATACCACACATACAGCCCTACCATACTATACCACACATACAAACCTACCATACTATACCACACATACAGCCCTACCATACTATACCACACATACAACCCTACCATACTATACCACACATACAACCCTACCATACTATACCACACATACAACCCTACCATACTATACCACACATACAAACCTACCATAGTGAACACCACCTATCAAAGTCGAGGGTCTGAACATTACCTGTCACGGTCGAGGGACTTACCACCGTTAGTCAAGGCTAAAGGTCTGAACACCACCCATCAAGGTCAGTAGACTGAACACCACTTGTCAAAGTCGAGTGACTGAGCACCACCTATCAAGGTCGAGGGACTAAACACCGCCCATCAAGGTCGAGGGACCGAGCATCACCTATCAAGGTCGAGGGACTGAACACCACCCCTCATGGTCGAGGGACTGAACACCACCTATCAAGGTCAAGGGACTGAACACCACCTATCAAGGTCAAGGGACTGAACACCACCTATCAAGGTCAAGGGACTGAACACCACCTATCAAGGTCAAGGGACTGAACACCACCTATCAAGGTCAAGGGACTGAACACCACCTATTAAGGTCGAGGGACCGAACACCTGAAAATTACCTCTCCACTTCTTCCGCTGTCTTCAGTGTTAAAATCGCCTCTTTATGCGCATGAAGAAGCCAGTCGCTGTGAGCGAAACGTTTCGGGAATAAAGTTAACCCAAGTGTTGCTCTTGTATGAGTCAGCAGGCATGCCAGCAGAAGTGGTATGAGCCAGCAGAAGTATGAGCCAGCAGACATGCCAGCAGAAGTTGTATGAGTCAGCAGACATGCCAGCAGAAGTGGTATGAGTCAGCAGATATGCCAGCAGAAGCTGTATGAGTCAGCAGACATGCCAGCAGAAACTGTATGAGTCAGCAGACATGCCAGCAGAAGTGGTATGAGCCAGCAGACATGCCAGGAGAAGTTGTATGAGTCAGCAGGCATGCCAGCAGAAGTGGTATGAGCCAGCAGAAGTATGAGCCAGCAGACATGCCAGCAGAAGTTGTATGAGTCAGCAGACATGCCAGCAGAAGCTGTATGAGTCAGCAGATATGCCAGCAGAAGCTGTATGAGTCAGCAGACATGCCAGCAGAAACTGTATGAGTCAGCAGACATGCCAGCAGAAGTGGTATGAGCCAGCAGACATGCCAGCAGAAGTTGTATGAGTCAGCAGACATGCCAGCAGAAGTGGTATGAGCCAGCAGACATGCCAGCAGAAGTTGTATGAGTCAGCAGACATGCCAGCAGAAGTGGTATGAGCCAGCAGACATGCCAGCAGAAGTTGTATGAGTCAGCAGACATGCCAGCAGAAGTGGTATGAGCCAGCAGACATGCCAGCAGGAGTTGTACGAGTCAGCAGACATGCCAGCAGAAGTGTGAGTCAGCAGACGGAGCAGCAGCAGGTGCCATCATGAAAGATGAATTCTTGGCACTCGTGGTGTTCCAGAGTTGTGATATATTACTGTTTAGAAATGTTAACCTCTGTGTAAACTTGCATAACATTGATGTTAACTTGTGTATACTTATATACCATTGATGTTAACCTCTGTGTAAACTTACATACTATTGATATTAACCTGTGTATACTTATATACCATTGATGTTAACCTCTGTGTGAACTTGCATAACATTGATGTTAACCTGTGTATACTTATATACCATTGATGTTAACCTCTGTGTAAACTTACATACTATTGATATTAACCTGTGTATACTTATATACCATTGATGTTAACCTCTGTGTGAACTTGCATAACATTGATGTTAACCTGTGTATACTTACCATTGATGTTAACGTGTGTATACTTATATACCATTGATGTTAACCTCTGTGTAAACTTGCATGAAATTGATGTTAACCTGTGTATACTTATATACCATTGATGTTAACCTCTGTGTAAACTTACGTACCGTTGATGTTATACAAGACCCTTGTTGCTTTATTACGTTTAATATTCCTTAATAACGTGAGAAATCTCAGTAGCTCTTGGAATAAAACTAGTTTTCATTGTGGTTATGTTGCTCTCTCTCTCTCTCTCTCACACACACACACACACACACACACACACACACACACACACACACACACACACACACACACACACACACACACACACACACACACACACACAGGCGGGTCAGGGGAGACATGATAACGACATACAAAATACTGCGTGGAATAGGTAAGGTAGACAGGGACAAGTTGTTCCAGAGAAGGGACACAGAAACAAGGGGTCACAATTGGAAGCTGAAGACTCAGACGAGTCATAGGGATGTTAGGAAGTATTTCTTCAGTCATAGAGTCGTCAGGAAGTGGAATAGCCTAACAAGTGATGTAGTGGAGGCAGGAACCATACATAGCTTTAAGAGAGGACCTAGTAGCGATCAGTGAAGAGGCGGAGCCAAGAGCTGTGTCTCGACCCCTGCAACCACAATTAGGTGAGTACAATTAGGTGCGTACACACACACTAACTAACTAACTAACACACACACACACACACACACACACACACACACACACACAGAGTGACCTAGTAGCGATCAGTGAAGAGGCGGGGCCAGGAGCTCGGACTCGACCCCCGCAATCTCAACTAGGTGAGTACACACACACACACACAAGGTGTGAGTGTGTGTGTGTGTGTGTGTGTGTGTGTGTGTGTGTGTGTACAGCAATATCAGCTTTTGAATAAATGCGATTCTAATTTGGTTTTAGCATTTATATTTACTGTTGATGGAGTTACTAGGGATGACATGGTGTTGACGGCACGCTCAGAGTTCACTGAGCACTCTGGTATTCCTGGCAGCTCTGTGGAGTCTCAACAGTGACGTGTTAAGCTGCTCATTAATCTACACTAAGTTATAATCTGGGCGGAGCTCTTACATGGTTCTAGTCTTAGTGGTATGAGAGTGACTCTTGTGGCAAGATGGACTGTGGGCCTGTGTGGCTGGATACCAAGGGATACCGCTGGGTAAGGCATACCGACACTTCACTACAGGAATCCAAACTGTGGGTCACAGTTTTTATTACTGTAGTAACTTGTCACCCGCGACTCACCCACGTTAAGTATAACGTAGTGTAATGAACACTTGTCAATAGTCAGAAATAACCCATATGAAGACAGAAACACAGGTGGTTGATTGATCTGTGTATTTCGACCCTCTTCTGGGATCCTCTTCAGCAGATACACAAGTGAAAGAACATAAATTTGTAAGGAAAGTTGTACGGTGAGAGGTGCAACTTTTTCTATAAATTCATGTTCTCCATTCACTTGTGTATCTGCTGAAGAGGATCCTAGAAGGAAGGTCGAAATACACTTATCAATCAACATCCTGTATTTGTCTCCATGTGGGTAATTTTTGAGTATATCTCTTTGTTTATATAAACGTGTCCTATTATCTTGTTATCTCAGTGTATACGGTATACGATGAGTCTATGTATCATTGATGATATACACTACCAACAAGTTATTGAATAAGACACATGTGCGACAATTAGTTATCTATTGGCAAAACGTTTCGCCCAAACAAAGGGCTTCTTCTGTCGAATACAGGCGAATATAACACTGGAGATGGTAGAAGTAGTGGTTTTTAAGGTGTTCAGTGTGAGGCTCAGCCTTGGTAAGAGTAGTCAGTCCCTCAAGTCTAATACATAAATAACCCGCACATAAGTATGCGGCCTAGGCAGCCTTAACTCTCGTACAGTCGATAAACTTTGTATCTAAATACACTTTAATGTTTTTGTGACTTATTGCGTAGCTGCATAAACAGGCATGCAATCATGCTTATAACATGTAAGCAGATCATAAGCATGTAAATGGTTCATTACTGCTGTAACTTACGTGCCTCTGGGCTCGTTTCACTGCCACCCACATTACTGCTGCTGTAACTTACGTGCCTCTGGGCTCGTTTCACTGCCACTCACATTACTGCTACTGTAACTTAATAAAACTGTTAAACTAACCGTAACTCTAAACCAGCCAACCAATGTTATTTAATTTTCTCATGCCCAGAAGATTGATAGTTGCTCGTCTCCTGTATTGGTCTCGTTGACTTAAGTCATAGTGTCAGCAGCTTCCAGTTTGTCTACAAACTTATATTTGTAGACAGTCTCAGTCAGTGGGGCGGCTCTAGAGGTTTTGCATACGAGAATTCACGAAATCGTAACAAAATGACTGCAAAGAAATCACGAGGCTGTGAGTTTTAGGACACTTGTCAGGGGTTGAAGCCTCACTCGTTCTGTGAATTTATAAGATGATCTTAGTGGTGGCAGTTCGGCCGGAAAAGTGGAGGCTAGGGGACTTCTTTTGAAGTATTATTATTATTATTATTATTATTATTATTATTATTATTATTATTATTATTTGGGAACTTTTAGAGGGACTCGTGGGGCTTCAGTCCCTCCCTTCCCCTCTGGTACCAGCTCTGTTATGGAAGACAGTCAACTCTGTTATGGCAGCGTATCATCAATGTTACGACAGTCAACACTCTTATAGCAGACACTAATACTGTCATGGCAGACAATCAGCAGTGTGGATGATAAGAGACAAGCCTGCGTGAGAGCTAATATTAGAGACGTCTGGAAAAAAGTAGATAATGATCAACTCTCTCTCTCTCGAAATGTGTATTGACAATACTTATATTTTGTTCTGTTTAGGTTTAGGAGGGGGGGAAAGGAAGGGCCGGACACCGAGCAGTTTGTGTGATGGAAGGGCGCCACCTTACAACACAAGGATCAGGCAAGATGACGCTTGTAAAATGACACAATACCAGAGTAAACTGAAATCAGTTGACTAACCAGAAATAAATACCAGCATTCAGGAAACCCAGGAGGCAAGCATTCAGGGAACCCAGGAAACAAGCACTCAGGGAACCCAGGAGACAAACACCCAGGGGACCCATGAGACAAGCGCTCAGGGAGCTCAGGAGACAAGCACTCAGGGAACTCAGGAGACAAATACCCAGGGGACCCAAGAGACAAGAGCTCAGGGAGCCTAGGAGACAAGCACTCAGGGAGCGAAGGAGACAAGCACTCAGGGGACCCAGGAGACAAGCACTCAGGGAGCGAAGGAGACAAGCACTCAGGGAGCGAAGGAGACAAGCACTCAGGGGACCCAGGAGACAAGCACTCAGGGGACCCAGGAGACGAACACTCAGGGGATCCAGGAGACAAACACTTAGGGGACCCAGGAAACAAATATTCAGGGGACCCAGGAGAAAAACACCCAGGAGACCCAGGAGACAAGCACTCAGTGGACCCAGCAGACAAACACTTAGGGGACCTAGGAGACAAACACCCAGGGGACCCAGGAGACAAGCACTCAGGATAAAAGTGACGTAATTAAACTTGTGGACTCACACAGTCATCGCACCGTTCATCAGGATAGTTCCGGGGAGCTGCCGACAGGCGGCGCGGAAGTAACATTCCTCTGCAAACAATCGTAATTCACATACAAACGACCTACACTACAGTCATTCACTCAGGAATTTGATATACCAGCGAACTTTTCCCCTCACGGATGGTTTTCTGTACAGTGTCCAGTGTTGCAGTTTGGCCTGCCTTAAAAAGGGCTGTTACTGTGCAGCAACATTCCTGTTTAGAGAACATGTAATTTGAAGAGCATCATCATTAGCGTGGCATCTCTTATTTTGAAGGTTCTGGTTATCCACCCCATCATATTCCTTGAAAGTGTGATAGTGACATTGTTGTCATACTTGAATGTAAGAACCGACATTATCGCTCCTGATTCCTTCATATTCCTCTTTCTGCATTGAGTGGTTTGATTT
The DNA here is from genome assembly GCF_038502225.1 of Cherax quadricarinatus. Lineage (NCBI taxonomy): Eukaryota > Metazoa > Arthropoda > Malacostraca > Decapoda > Parastacidae > Cherax > Cherax quadricarinatus. The sequence continues at coordinate 6,018,870 of NC_091306.1, read as the reverse complement.
TGTTTTATACTCCATTCTACTTTTTATTTTTTTTTCATGTTTCGTAGAGGAATAACTAAAATTTATCCTCAGTGTCTTCATACAAATTCTAGTATCATCTACAGAGGATAACTATCTATCTCGTATACAAGAATGAGAGAGAATTGTGGTGAGTTCTGTGCTTTGAGGAACAGCTTTTTACTGTGGCAGCCTCGTATTTTATCTTGACTATTACTCTGCATCCGAGTTTGATAGAACATTGAAATTACATTTGTACACTTTTCCAGTTGTTCACTTTGGATGTATGTTATGTGCTAATAGCACATAACTAGTATTCAAGAAGTGTGCTCATGGTGTAGTAGCACGGTGCTCATGGTGTAGTAGCACTGTGCTCATGGTGTAGTAGCACTGCTCATGGTGTAGTAGCACTGTGCTCATGGTGTAGTAGCACTGTGCTCATGGTGTAGTAGCACTGTGCTCATGGTGTAGTAGCACTGTGCTCATGGTGTAGTAGCACTGTGCTCATGGTGTAGTAGCACTGTGCTCATGGTGTAGTAGCACTGTGCTCATGGTGTAGTAGCACTGTGCTCATGGTGTAGTAGCACTGTGCTCATACATCAGGATTATGGAAAACTTGAGGAGATGTAAAAGCATTCAAACTCTTCCCTTCAAGTTCGTGCAGCCTTGATGTTGGCAAAGGGCCCTTGATCTAAAAGACTGAAACTACCTTCCCCTTCCTCGGATCAGACCTAATTATCACCCATTCTCCAGGTTCTGCATGTTCCCTACGAATTAAGCGTTTTCCTCTGAATACAATAATCTACAAACAGTCCCTGATTAGCTGGGCTGTTGTGCCTTCACGGGATAGCGATTTTCTAGTAAAAAATAGTCTGAATGATCGGGCCACGAGGGGCCATGATTCCCAGAAGCATCCGCAAGTGCAGTACATAATACATACGACTTGATGGCAAGGGAACAGATGCAAGAAGCCCCCCCCCCCCACCACACAATAAAATATTTATGAAAGCTACAGTAAGTACAGGTGTCACAACTACACTTTGTTTTTTATGTAACGCCTTATTAACCACAGGTATTTATTCAGGTGTTGAGAGAATGCAGCAGCAGCACCTGTAAACCAACAGTGATTGAAACATACAAGGCTTTGTCTGTGTGTGTGTGTGTGAGAGAGAGAGAGAGAGGGGGGGGGAGACGTACACAGTGTGCTTGCTGAGTTGCTGAGAAAGTGTTTATCAATTTCTGGTGACTTGTGATAGTCAGCGCCCTGACAGGTTCACACGGACGTGGAAATCAGTGGTTGAGAAGCAGTATTTAACACACCATTATAGCTTATCACCTGGCCTCTTCACCAGCTGTGTCAACCCTGATGTGCTGCTTCCCTGGCTTTTCCTTCCCCTTAGTGATATCTGTTTTTTTCCCCTTGTTGATATCTGCCTCCTTTTCTTCCCTCCCTGTTGATGCCTACCCCCTTTTTTATCTACCTGGTGAGCCCTGCCTCTATTTTCCCCTTCCAGTTGATGTTTGCCAGTTTTTCCCCTATTTGTTGATTGCCACTTTTTCCGCTTCCAGTTAATGCCTCCCCTTTTTTTCAATTTTTGTTGATGCCTACGGCTTTTTTTTCCCTCAATCCACCTGTTGACGCCACCTCAACCCCTCCCTTTCTTCCCGTTCCATCTACTTCTAAGTTTATCCTTTTCACTGCACGAAGTTATCAAATCTTTGTTATTATTGGCTTCAGGTGATTTGCTGTACCACAGCAAAGAAAGATTATGAGGTTAAAATTGCAAGGGAATCGAAGACTAACCCAAAAGGATTCTTTCAGGTATACATAAGTAAGATTAGGGACAAGATAGGCCCACTCAAAAGTTACTCGGGTCAGCTCACCGACAGTGATAAGGAAATTTGTAGAATTTTTAACACTTCCTCTCAGTTTTAACACAGGAAGATACTAGCAATATTCCAGAAATAATAAAGTATGTAGAACAGGACGATAATAAACTATGCACGATTAGCGTCACAAATGACCCTAACAAATCCCCGGGCCCTATCACTACAAAATGGCATAGTGCCAGATAAGTGGAAAATGGCAGATGACAGGTCCTTAGCTGCGAACTATAGACCAATAAGCCTAACTTCCATTGTGAGAAAATTTATGGAATCCATAATTGCCGAGGCAATTCGTAACCATCTTGAAAAGCATAAATTGATCAATGAATCTCAACACGTTTTTACAAAAGGGCCTTCCTGGCTTACGAATTTATTAACTTTTTTCACTAAGGTATTTGAGGAGGTAGATAATAATAATAATAATAATAATAATAATAATAATAATATCTTTAATTCTACAAGTACATGTACATGGTATACAGGCCTAGCTGACATCAATGACATACTACTATATAGAGATCCGCTTGTTATGCAGAGAATTTCGGGCAAATTAAGTCAGTTTTGTCCCAGGATGCGACCCACACCAATCGACTAACACCCAGGTACCCATTGTACTGATGAGTGAACATACACAACCGGTGTACGAAAACACGTCGAATGTTTCCACCCCTCGCCGGGTCTTGATAGAGTCCCACATCAGAGACTATTGAGGAAAATTAAGGAATACGGAATAAGGGATTTTTTTTCCCTGGATAGAGGCATGGTTGACAGATAGGCAGCAGAGAGTTTGCATAAATGGGGAGAAATCCGAGTGGGGAAGCGTCACGGACGGTGTTCCAAAGGGGTCAGTGTTGGGCCCCTTATTGTTCACAATCTACATAAACGACATAGATGAGGAAATCAATAGCGACATAGTAAGTTTGCCGATGATACCAAAATAGGCCGTTGAATTCATTCTAATGAGGACATTAGAGCACTTCAGGAAGATTTGAATAGGCTGATGCAGTGGTCGGAGAAGTGGCAGATGCAATTTAATATAGACAAATGCAAAGTTCTGAACATTGGACAGGAAAATAACCATGCCACATATGAACTAAATAATGTAGATCTTAATACTACTGATTGCGAAAAGGATTTAGGAGTTCTGGTCAGCAGTAAACTAAAACCAAGACAACAGTGCATAAGTGTTCACAATAAAGCGAACAGAATCCTTGGCTTCATACCAAGAAGCATAAATAATAGGAGTCCTCAGGTTGTTCTTCAACTCTATATATCCTTGGTTAGGCCTCATTTAGATTATGCTGCACAGTTTTGGTCACCGTATTACAGAATGGATATAAATGCTCTGGAAAACGTACAAAGGAGGATGACAAAGTTGATCCCATGTATCAGAAATCTTCCCTATGAAGGTAGACTGAGGGCCCTGAATCTGCACTCTCTAGAAAGGCGTAGAATTAGGGGAGACATGATTCAGGTGTATAAATGGAAAACAGGAATAAATAAAGAGGTGTGAATAGCGTGCTAAAAATATCTAGCCAAGACAGGACACGCAGCAATGGTTTTAAGTTGGAAAAACTCAGATTCAGGAAGGATAGAGTTGTGGATGAGTTCAACAAACTCCCGAGTACCATCGTAAAAGCTAAAACGTTGTGTAGTTTTAAAAATTGGTTAGATAAATACATGAGCGGGTGTGAGTTGGACCTGACTAGCTTGTGCTACTAGGTCTGAAGCCGTGCACCTCCCTTAAATCAATGTGACCTGACCTGACTAGGTTGGGTCATTGGTAGGAGACTTGGACCTGTCTCGCATGGGCCAGTAGGCCTGTTGCAGTGTTCCTCATTTCTTATGTTCTTATGAGACAAATACCATAGGTGAGAGTAGAACAAAATTAGTAGTGCCGTTTGAAGTCCATAGTAAGGTATCTTAGAGAGGATGCCAGCTGAATCTTGCAGTTAGCTTGCATAAAGAAAGGAATCACGAGAACACTTGTATTTGTGTAGTAGTGGCTGGTGAAACACTGTTTACGCCTGTTTACGTATGTTTACGTCCAGGGGTCGCATCTCTCACGCGCTCTGATTCACAACTTGTGAGAACCCACACTTCGGCATGTCTGGCCCGGCCCATCAGGTGTGTTGGGTGGTGTGTGGTGTGGTTGAACAGACATATCAACAGAGAAGCCTGGCTCCAGGCAGGGTTGCGAGGGTAGAGACTCTCGATATGGGTCACAGGTATGTAACGGAGATATCAAACGGGCCGCAGGGACGTCGATCCCTGAACACCCTCCAGGTAGATCTATCTCTCTCTCTCTCTCTCTCTCTCTCTCTCTCTCTCTCTCTCTCTGTCGCATTTCTCTCGTTTTGGAAGTTCTCATTATCCACACTCATTTTTTGGCCTTTGCTGCATTTGTCTTATTGTGTTCTTCAAGTGATAGATTATCTGACTATTATACCCAAGTCTCTTACAGGTATTGCTTTATCACAAATTTCATACACTGCTGGATCTAAGCAAGAGTCTGCTGGCAGGGCTGCATCTGCTGTGGTTGCCACCTCCCTGGTTAAGAACGATAGCAACTATGTTGAGTTAGGGATGAGAATTAACAACTGGGCGTCTACACTGCAGACTGAATTGTTTGCCATCCTAATGGCACTAAAGTTAACTTATAACACTGAGTTTAACTCTGTGATTATGACTGATTCTGTCATCATTGAAGACTCTTGACTCACAAAATGACTAGTAACATGCTCATTAGAGAAGCCAGATATAAATGCTCAAAAATCCGGGAAAAGGGGATTAATGTACAATTGTTATGGATCCCATCGCACGTTGAAGTACTCCATCATGATAAAATGGATAAGTTAGCCAAAAAAGTACCCTGAAAGAGATCTATAGCCGACTACGATAACATGAACGTAGATAAATGCATTTATGGAGCAACTTGCAATGTGAATGTGTTGTAGTGGCCAGGCTTAGGCTTGGTTACAAGTACTTCTGGCAGTTTTGCAGACACACAGATAATGATCAAACTAAATGCA
>NC_091306.1:5836454-6008954 GCF_038502225.1 Cherax quadricarinatus | reverse complement strand
ATGGGAGGGTGTTGGCACCTGGAGAAGAAGTTGATATCCTTGGGGTGAAATTTGACTCCAAACTAACCATGAAGAACCATGTTGCAAATCTTGCAAACAAGGCAGCCAGGAAGCTTACAGCACTTCGCCGTATCTCGCATCTGCTTGACAGTAGGGGTTGCAAGATTCTGTACGAGGCACAAGTACGCTCACACCTTGAGTATGCTCCACTTTCTTGGTTTGCCTGCCCCTCCTCTCATCTGCGACTGCTTGACAGAGTAGAAAACAGAGCAAGACGTCTCATCTCTCGCCTGGACCCATCCTGGATAGATCTGTCACATCAGCAGAGCCTTCAACATAGGAGGGATGTGGGTGGCCTTACTGAGGGGGGGAGGGAATTAACTCTGGCGAGATTTAGGAAGGGAGAGAGGGAGGCTGGTAGGGAATGAGGAGGATAAAGGGAATAAGGGAGAGGGAGTGAGAAGATAAAGGAATCAAGAGAGAGAGAGAGACAGAGAGACAGAGAGAGAGAGAGAGAGAGAGAGAGAGAGAGAGAGAGAGAGAGAGAGAGAGAGAGAGAGAGTACCACACTTGGATCCACTTCGAGGACAGCGTGAAGGAAGCTTCTATACCACAAGACGGGCAGAAAACAGCAACTTCACTCTGGCTGTACCCTTCTCCAGAACATCACTCCATCTGAGATCATACATACCCAGGATGACTCGAGTATGGAACACATTCGTACAGCATAATGATGTCAACGAGATAAAGTCAGTTGATCACATGAAAATGCTGGCCCACAGATGGCTCCAACTTCATCCTGTTCCCTACTTGTTTGTCTCATAACAATAAAAATGCTTTCAAATGAGCTGATGTAGGTAACAGCTCTTAGCTTGCCAATAAAGTTAGGAATCCTTAACCTGTAAATAGCTTGTCAGTAAAGCTAGGGATCCTTAACCTTGTCAAACCCTGTGTAAAAAAAAAAAAAAGAGAGAGAGAGAGAGATAGGACAGAGTAGCAAGAGCAGATAGGGTGAAAGACGGAGATCCTAGGAATATCTTAAGCGACATGTTCTCTAGTTAGAGTGTGCTGCTTTCTTGAGGCCTAGATCCTAGGCCTATTCTGCCTCCATATGTTCTTGCACTACCATCCACAGGATGGATATGGGTGCTCAGTAAACTAGCCACTACCATCCACAGGATGGATATGGGTGCTCAGTAAACTAGCCACTACCATCCACAGGATGGATATGGGTGCTCAGTAAATTAGCCACTACCATCCACAGGATGGATATAGGTGCTCAGTAAACTAGCCACTACCATCCACAGGATGGATATGGGTGCTCAGTAAACTAGCCACTACCATCCACAGGATGGATATGGGTGCTCAGTAAACTAGCCACTACTATCCACAGGATGGATATGGGTGCTCAGTAAACTAGCCACTACCATCCACAGGATGGATATGGGTGCTCAGTAAACTAGCCACTACCATCCACAGGATGGATATGGGTGCTCAGTAAACTAGCCACTACCATCCACAGGATGGATATGGGTGCTCAGTAAACTAGCCATTACCATCCACAGGATGGATATGGGTGCTCAGTAAACTAGCCACTACCATCCACAGGATGGATATGGGTGCTCAGTAAACTAGCCACTACCATCCACAGGATGGATATGGGTGCTCAGTAAACTAGCCACTACCATCCACAGGATGGATATAGGTGCTCAGTAAACTAGCCACTACCATCCACAGGATGGATATGGGTGCTCAGTAAACTAGCCACTACCATCCACAGGATGGATATAGGTGCTCAGTAAACTAGCCACTACCATCCACAGGATGGATATGGGTGCTCAGTAAACTAGCCACTACCATCCACAGGATGGATATGGGTGCTCAGTAAACTAGCCACTACCATCCACAGGATGGATATGGGTGCTCAGTAAACTAGCCACTACCATCCACAGGATGGATATGGGTGCTCAGTAAACTAGCCATTACCATCCACAGGATGGATATGGGTGCTCAGTAAACTAGCCACTACCATCCACAGGATGGATATGGGTGCTCAGTAAACTAGCCACTACCATCCACAGGATGGATATGGGTGCTCAGTAAACTAGCCACTACCATCCACAGGATGGATATAGGTGCTCAGTAAACTAGCCACTACCATCCACAGGATGGATATGGGTGCTCAGTAAACTAGCCACTACCATCCACAGGATGGATATAGGTGCTCAGTAAACTAGCCACTACCATCCACAGGATGGATATGGGTGCTCAGTAAACTAGCCACTACCATCCACAGGATGGATATGGGTGCTCAGTAAACTAGCCACTACCATCCACAGGATGGATATGGGTGCTCAGTAAACTAGCCACTACCATCCACAGGATGGATATGGGTGCTCAGTAAACTAGCCACTACCATCCACAGGATGGATATGGGTGCTCAGTAAACTAGCCACTACCATCCACAGGATGGATATGGGTGCTCAGTACTAGCCACTACCATCCACAGGATGGACATGGGTGCTCAGTAAACTAGCCACTACCATCCACAGGATGGATATGGGTGCTCAGTAAACTAGCCATTACCATCCACAGGATGGATATGGGTGCTCAGTAAACTAGCCACTACCATCCACAGGATGGATATGGGTGCTCAGTACTAGCCACTACCATCCACAGGATGGATATGGGTGCTCAGTAAACTAGCCACTACCATCCACAGGATGGATATGGGTGCTCAGTAAACTAGCCACTACCATCCACAGGATGGATATGGGTGCTCAGTAAACTAGCCACTACCATCCACAGGATGGATATGGGTGCTCAGTAAACTAGCCACTACCATCCACAGGATGGATATGGGTGCTCAGTACTAGCCACTACCATCCACAGGATGGACATGGGTGCTCAGTAAACTAGCCACTACCATCCACAGGATGGATATGGGTGCTCAGTAAACTAGCCATTACCATCCACAGGATGGATATGGGTGCTCAGTAAACTAGCCACTACCATCCACAGGATGGATATGGGTGCTCAGTACTAGCCACTACCATCCACAGGATGGATATGGGTGCTCAGTAAACTAGCCACTACCATCCACAGGATGGATATGGGTGCTCAGTAAACTAGCCACTACCATCCACAGGATGGATATGGGTGCTCAGTAAACTAGCCGCACAACGAAAAAAAGAACAAATCCAGTTAGATCGTTCATTACATAACTAATTGACCTTCCTGCATATATCTGTCTGGTGGAATTTGTTCGGAAATTAAATTTTTTTATTACCAGCAGACAGCAATGAGATTATAACAAGGATAGTGTTTGCGTGGAGTTTACCTGGAGAGGGTTTCGGGGGTCAGCGCCCCCTCGGCCCGGTCTGAGACCAGGTGTGGTAATAATGGTAGAATTACTGACAAAATGTTAGGTAAATGCGCACAGTTGCCACAATAAAATACCACATTACTTGCATCTGTGTTCATTTATCTAACATGTGTTATCTAACATTTGTGTTCATTTATCTAACATGTGTTATCAAACATTTGCGTCCATTTATCTAACATGTGTTATCTAACATGTGTGTCCATTTATCTAACATGTGGCATGCGAAGTGTGCGTTACATTGTGTTCGAAGTACGAGTGTGTCACAAGACTATGGCAGGATGCTGTCTCGAGGAGTGAACCAGCGGTTAATTAAGAGTATAACAGTCGGGGTTCCACTGTTCTGCTAACTGCTGGTTCATCAGCGAATCACCTGAAAGCCCCGACAAATCTGTGAAGTGATGTCCTCAACTCACGGAGCAGAATTGGTAGCCTCCCACTACCTCTGCCTGAAGACGCTGTTCTTACCGTGGCCCTGACTCGTATATACCATCTTGTATATAATCTCTCAACATTTTCGGATGTCGTAAGGGTTCTTAAATGGAGATATCGTAGGTTGAAAGTAGACACACTTGTTGGATGGTAAATATATTGTCAGACTGAGATGAGAGATGGAGCCCGGTGCCAAGCCTGTTCACGTCTTGTAGGTCTGCCGCCGAGTGAGGACAGGACAGGGGGATCACTGCCCATGTGTATCCCTATGACGTCACACAAAGCCAAAGGCCTACGAGGGATCTCGTGTCTAAAGCACAGGGATGATACTAATATGCTATGCTATATAATACTGGGAATACAGGGATCAGCAACTATGCTGACAGCTCGGTCATGTTACGTATGTCGTCCCGACATACACTACTATACTATAGGCTGAACAGGCAGGCGGATCTGGGCTGATTCTATACAATAACAAATGCATATATAACTTAGAACTAATGGATGGTACAACATGATTTTGACGTAATGGGTGTTAACGTAATCATTACAAACTATAAGAACAAATCATTATACAATATGGATGGAATTGATCGATCGATCTGTATTCATGCACTCTACGGATTCTGAGGAAGAATAAATATATACAAAGAAGTGTTTAACAGAAAGGCAGATTCGGTGCACTCAAATCTAGACTGTTAATTCTCAGAATACGGAGGGAACGTGAACACGAAAATTTATGACAAACTGAACAGCTAATAATAAACACACAGTTGACAATTTCATTCATCTCGGACATCTAATTATACAAACTATGTACATTTAAACCCAATTCTGCAAGGGTTAGGTTTACATATGCAGAATGGTTATCATCTCTGGGAGGGTCGAATTCCTCTGCAATGGCTAACACATGCCTTGACTGAGAGAGATCTGAAGGAATATCTACAAAAGATACTTGCGGGTTTCTCATTACTTGTCGGGTACGCAAGGAGTAACGACATTCAGGTTGAGTATCTGACTGAGTATCTGAGGTAGAGAGTACAGGATCAGGAGGATTGTCAGAGTCTGTCTCATTAGTCTGGGTAGCAATATCCTCAACATCGCATACTAATTTCATATGATCTAAATGCGATTCTTTGTATTTGCCAGTACTAACTTCTCTAACCTTATACTTATTTCCAGAGATATGTTCTACAACTCGATAAGGTCCGACAAACTTTTGATCAAGCTTTGGCATTGCAGACGTTTTGTTAAAGTTAATCAGCATGACTCTCGAACCTACTTTGATTTTGGATGGCTTAGCACGGCTATTAGTTACTCTAGTAAATTCTGCTGTTGCTTTATGAAGTGTTTCACGGATTCTTCTAAAAACACTTTGAGCTAAGCTGGTACGAGTTGCTACGAAATCATCAGGGTTGTAATTAGGTTTCGGAGTGGAATATAACAACTCATAGGGTAAACGCTTGTCTACACCATACAATGCATAATGTGGAGTATCACCTATGGAAGCATTGTAAGCAGAATTTATGGCACACTGGACATCTGGTATAACTTCATCCCAAGTTTCACTATTGGGGTTGATAGTGGCTCTCAGAACATCAAGTACTTTCTTATTTGTTCTTTCGGCTAACCCATTGCTGGCAGGATGATGAGGAACAATGGTGGATTTAGAGATCTTGTATAAAGTACACAAATTTTCAAGAATCTCATTACAGAATTCACCTCCATTATCTGTTACTAAGGACTTTGGGGTGGTATGCCTGCAGATAATGCGTTCTTTAAACGCTCTAGCTACTGTCTCTGCAGTCTTATCTGCAATAGGAACTAGCTCACAATATCTGGTGAAATGGTCTACCATAACACACAGATGTTTGTTGCCTTGGAGGGAACATTTAAAATTAGTTAACAAATCAAGGGCAACTCTTTCCCACGGTTCGCTAGTGGTTGGGTACACTTGGATTGGGTTAGGACCATTGACATTTCCTTTATGCTGCATACAGACACTACATTTCTTAACATACTCGGAAATGTCAGTTGCCATACGTGGCCAAAAGTATTTCATTCTGGCTTGTTTCACAGAACGATCCATACCAGGGTGTGCAACACCTGGTGCATCATGAACTAGCTGTAGAGCTACGTTCACTAGTGACTGTGGAATTACTAACTGGTAAACTCTTCTGCTTGGAGTACCCAACTCGGCTGTTCGATACAGTAATTCCTGACTCATTACAAAGTCACTAATGGGTGCTGGTGGCTTTACAGTAAGAATGGGATCTTCCTGGAGAAGGAATCGAATCACACCAGACCACATGGGATCTAGTCTTTGTGCAGTTTTGACATCCTCGACAGTAAATGGAGGATCTGCAGTAACTACACTAACGTGTCGCGATAAAGCATCTGCGACTACATTTGACTTGCCAGGTAAATGTTCAAAAGTGGGATTGAACTCTTGGATAGTCAAGGACCATCTGGCTAACCTTCCAGTAGGCTGTTTGTTCTGGAATAAAGGTATCAGTGGCGCATGATCTGTCAAGACATGAACAGGGTACTGGTAAATGATGTCTCGGAAGTGCTTTAAAGACCACACTATTGCTAAGGCTTCTTGCTCCGTTACTGTATAATTACGTTCAGCCTTCGTAAGGACTCGGCTAGCAAATGCAACTGCGTTGTACTTGCTATCAGTCTTCTGAGCTAGTACGGCACCTATGCCAATTGAACTAGCATCAGTTGTCAGATAGAAGGGCTTAGAAAAATCTGGGAATTTCAAAATTGGCGCAGATGTTAGCTTTTCTTTTAGAGTTTGGAATGCTGTTTCTTGACGGAAGGTCCAAACAAAAGGAGCATCTTTCTTAAGCAACTCAGTTAGAGGAGCAGCTATGGAAGAAAAATTAGCAATGAAAGATCTATAAAAACCTGCTAAGCCCACAAAGGATCTTACGGCATCAGCAGTTTTGGGAGTTGGGAAATTTAGTACTGCAGTTACTTTACTTTGGTCAGTCGTAACCCCTCTAGGAGTGACTACGTGACCAAGAAACTTAATTTCTGATCTGAAAAATTGGCATTTAGACAGTTTGATCTTTAAATTTGCTTCTTCAAGCTTTCCAAGTACTGTATCAAGTCTTTTCAGATGTGTGTCCACGTCTTCGGACATGACGATTACGTCGTCTAAGTACACCATAAGTGCTTTACCTATCAGACCTCTAAAGATATTGGTCATGAGTCTAGAGAACGTGATAGGAGACGATCGTAATCCAAACGCCATACGGAGGAAATGATAATGACCTGTGGGAGTGGAGAAAGCTGTTAACTCTTGGCTGTCCTCGTGAAGAGGGACTTGCCAAAACCCTTGTAACAAGTCTAGGGTCGAGAAGACTTTGTTATCTCCGATATTGCGTAAAAGGTCACCTAGTACAGGAAGTGGGAAACGATCTGGAATGGTTTTCGCGTTTAACTTCCTAAAGTCAATCACCGGGCGCCAAGTGCCATCCTTCTTAGGCACTAGGATCAAGGGCGCATTCCAGGGTGAATTGCTATGTGCAATAACTCCATCATTGAGCATTTGATTGATCAGTTCCTCTGCGACAGCAACTTGTGAATGAGGCATTCTGTACGCAGGTATGTAAATAGGTCTAGTACCAGGTTCAAGTGGAATACGATGGGACAATAAGTTCGTTATACCCATCTTCTCACCTGGTAAGGCAATAGCTTTACGACGTTTGTTCAACAGAGTCAACAAACGCTTGACTTCGTCTGGGAAGTCAGTAGGAGCTAAGTCTTTCTCCTCAACTGGTGAAACAGATTGATCCGGAGAAGTGGATGAGGTCTTTCCGGTAGAAATAGCACCGACCCACTGGTCAGGTGACACGTCATCCTGTACTTGAACAGGGTAAGGATAGTGAACTAGGTCAACGAGGTTGGTATTTGCTCTGAGACGAACACTGTGACCCAAAGTGTTAGCAAGGAGTAAATGGATCTTACTGTCTCTTACAATGTGTAAGGAAGGTTCAACAAATAAACCTTTGACCTTGCAGGAATCACTGTCAACTAGGACGGTATCACCATCTGGAACATTAGGAACAACAACAGACACTCTAGTGAGAGCACTAGCCGCAACAGAGACGTCTTTCTGCAAACGGCATGTGACATCAACAAGAGATGGCATTACTAGTTCCAAGTAATCGTTTTCTGACAAGGCATCCCCTGTGGAGAAACTACTACTCGAACTAGCAGTCATTGCAGGGATAGGCTGTGCACTCAAGGCAGTCTGAGTGTCCTCGGACACTTGAGGCAACGGAACACTATCCTGCAAGTCTGAAGGTATAGGTGGAACACTAATGGGAGTGACAGAATTACCAGTGCCTGACCGCTTGGGTACGCTACTGGAAATTGCATTGGCTTGTAAGGACTTAATGCGTACATCATACTCTGCAGCAGTATGACAGATTTCTGATCCAAGCTGGTAACCCCAGAATGGAACGATTAAGTCATCTATTTGGGCATGCCATCGGTACGGGTCGAGCACAATGCGTAAGTCTCGCATGGAAGCAAATCCCAGAAGAAGGTCACCAGGGAAAGTAATCTGGTCGACAACAAGAAAAGCAGCAGTAAAGTCTCTGCCTTGGATAGTAAAGGTGAGCGAAGTCTGACCTCGGACTCGCAGAAGAGAACCAGCTACTCCACCAAGGAAGGTTACAGTAGTTGGTTCAACGAGGAGGATACGTCGTAACCGCTTCTCTTTAAACAAGCTAGACCTAATGATATTAACTTGCGCACCAGAGTCCATGAACACATGAACGGGCGCATTATGGACAGAAGCTTGTACTAATGGACCAATCGTTGCATTAGAACTCATATGCAAACAGGAAGTTGAGTTATCATCGGAGAAAGCATCTTCTACTTCATCCCCAAATTCCTCTACGTCAGAGACGTGTGAAGCCACATCATCAGCAGGATTGTCATTCTCGAGACTGCTTAAGGCTTCAAAGGAATTGTGAACGGGGATGGCGTACTCATTATCACTTACTGTCACCATTGGGCGGTTTGACTGGGGCGCTCTAATTCCCCCGAATTGGAAGAATGAGCCTGGTTCTGATTAGACTGTGAACCACGCCGTCTGTTTCCTCTCCTGGCTCTGCGGTTGGAACGGCCATGGAAAGATCTAGAGTACCGCATATTGTAGAGCGCATTGCACTCAGATGTATCATGTCCATGAATTCTATGATGAGTACAGTAGGGAAGATCTGACTGGTACTCATCATCAGTACGACGCTTCTTAGGGTAACTGTCATAACAATTACTAGCGATATGACCACGGAAACCACAATTGTAGCAAATTATTTGACTGTGGTTACTGTACGTACTATGGGTGTTACGGGAATGATAGCTCTTAACACTTGCTTTGGATGATGAGCGTGAGTGATTGCGGTTGGGAGGTTTGGTAGTAGCACAAACTAAAGGAGGTACAGGATTGGACAAGGTGTTTGGCATAGACCTACGATAAGGGAAGGATCCCTCGGGACACAAATTTCGTACATGGATTAGAGCTTTAAGCGGTCCCATATTAGCATCTAGCGGACTTGAATTGTACACATACTTAGATGTCGGTGGCATTAGTTGTTTAACGACTCCAAATGCAGCTAATCTGGCAAATCCATCAAGGGCTGGTTTATCACTATCGTTAAGATATCTTGAATTTTGGCCTGCTTTAACAAATGAGGACATTAGGTTATTGAGACGGAGAGCAAACTCCTCTAATGACTCTTCTGGTCTCGGGGCTGTGCAAACTAATTCTTTGAGAACAACGAACGGGTCGGTTTCTCGCACTGGTTCAAGATAATTGCGAATTAACTGTTCATAATCTTGCCACCTGGTCAGATCTTGGAAGTCCTTCATACGAATTAATTTAAATACATTTGAGGCAGCTGAAGAACGGGCTAGACTCTCCTTTCCGATACTTATTAAAAGACTCTCAGATGGGGGACCATCAACTGAAGCGTCAGCTCTGGCTCTAACTGCAGTAAACCAACCTTCAAGGTTGTCTGGGTCACCATTGAATAATGGCATAGCATCATACGGATCACGAGTGAAGTTACGCAGGCCAGAAGTCTGAGTATGTCTATCGTTTGATACGGAGTTACTCGAATTTTGGGCTGACACATTAATGGTTGTACTAGCAGCAAGTGCTGAGGCATCGCTAGAGAAAACTTGAGACATGTTTGCAAAATGTAAAAACTAGAATTTAGAGAACAGAGAAAATGATAACTGAGGAACACACAACACAGTGAATTTAAATGGAAGAAAATGCTTAACTATTCTGCATAAGTAATTAAAATTTTACAAGTTACACAGTAAGCAAAGAACTCACACAAGAAGAATATGCAACTTAGCAAACACTGAAAATCAAGAGAGCTTGTACTTTGCTCAAATCTAATATGCTCAACTTTTACTTTAAATTGAATAAATGGCACAGTGAGTTGTCTTTACTTTCAATGCAACAAGGAAAATACACAATAAAATAATAAAATGGACTCAAACTTGTGCAAAAATTAAAACAAACACACAATTCACTGAAATTAAAAAAAATAAAATGACACAGACAGAATAAAATACTATGCACAGAACAGAACATAAGAAACTGCACTGTAATAAACTGTATTGCACAACACTGCATAAAATTTTCTGCAAGAAAAACTTTAATAGCAACACAATATTTGCACAAGAATTATTGCAAAATGAGTCAGTGTGCAATAATAAAAAATTATAACACACAAGAAAAGAAATATATCAAGGAATGAACACTTTAACTCTTAACTGCACTTAAACAACAAGCAAAAGAACAATTTACTTTAGAAGGAGAACTTAAAAATTGCACTAAGAGTGAATTTGTTCAATAAAACATGAAAAAAAAAAAATTAATAGGTGCAAAAAACACACAACAAAAAGGAATACAACACTTACAGAGATGCAGGACACAACACATCAACATGAACACAGTACTAGAATTTTCTTGCAATGAAACTTGATGTGTGAAAAATTTTGTAAATACGAGCTCTTGCTGGGACTTAAAAAATGGCACTATTGTCTGTGGAAATAAGACAAATTAAACACTGGCTGAATAAAGGAATATGAACACAAGAATGTTCAACACACAGGGAACAAAAATAATAAAATTACACAAATGCTGGGAAGAAAAAAAAAATAACAGACAACACTGAGTTGTGATGCAGAATATGAGGTGAAAAATTTACTGAGTTAATACACTGGAATTCTGAAGTTTAAACACAAGTTCTATATTGCTCATATGTTGCACACACAACAAAGGAAACACTAAGTACTTACTTCAAGTGTATAAAAAGATACACAACACAACAGATATAAAATAATGCACGAAAATTAACACTGAATTAAGGAGATTAAAAGAAATTTATGCAATCAGTACATGATAAACACTGAGTCTGATCAAGAGTCACTGAATGTCACAAGAGAAAAATTCACTGGGAACACAAAAGAAATGTCTCAACACTCGCAAATGTCTCTAAAAAAAAAATATTATAGCTGTAACACTTGAAAAAAAATGAGATTGATGGATTATTTATATCGTCTTGCTGCTGTCCTCTGCACAGATGATCGTAGAATTGCGCTTAAATCGGCGAGAGACAACACACAGGAGGCTTTTAAAGATGGCGCGCCACACTCTAGCTCTTGACCCCCTATGTGGTCCTTAAAATATGGTGCTACAACCCTTAGCAGTGCACCAAAACACTGATGAGGTAGGTGAGTTGTAATGGCCGACTGTAGTTGGGTTTGTGGGTAATGGCTGAGCGAGGCGTCTGAGACCGGCAATGGTGCGACACACGTGATCGTGAGTGGCTGGGCTTATGGGTTGAACGTCGTAAGCCTCACTGAGAAAACCCACACTGCCGCGAAGATAATTCTAAGCCGGCTGGCTTAGAAGAAACCCACGAAATACTACAACACCACAAGGATGACAAGGAGCACTCAGAATGCTTGGAACTTGAATCACAAGCGATGAAGGCTACTCATGTGGCTTGCTTGAGTACTGGGGTAAGACACCTGGGTTAGTTGCTAGCTGGCTTATCTTAACCCTTCACACAGAATAGCTTGATAACTTCACACGATGAGCACAGCAGGGGTGGAAGCTGGCTTGGCAGGCAAAATAATTGGATGGAGTAGGCTAGGCTGGACTGGACTCGGGTGTTCTGACTCCCCACCACAGACTGGAAGCTGGCTTATTTTGCAAACTCGGTCAACCCCTCGGGAGTAATGCAAAAGCAGATAACCACTAATACAAAGAGACTGACCAGTGAATAATGTAGAAGCTGGTAGAGTAGCTGGCTTGAGGTAGCTGGATGGGGTGAACCTCGGTAGGCCTACTGGTAACGCGAAATGGCCGTCTTGCTGGTCGACAACTTTATCTCCAGAAATCGCTGTAATCGTCAGAATTACAGGCCCTCCGCTGTCACCATTTATCGTAAGGGTTCTTAAATGGAGATATCGTAGGTTGAAAGTAGACACACTTGTTGGATGGTAAATATATTGTCAGACTGAGATGAGAGATGGAGCCCGGTGCCAAGCCTGTTCACGTCTTGTAGGTCTGCCGCCGAGTGAGGACGGGACAGGGGGATCACTGCCCATGTGTATCCCTATGACGTCACACAAAGCCAAAGGCCTACGAGGGATCTCGTGTCTAAAGCACAGGGATGATACTAATATGCTATGCTATATAATACTGGGAATACAGGGATCAGCAACTATGCTGACACGGACACACGTTTTGACGAAGGAATACACGCATTAAAGAGTTTATTTCTGCTGGCACCTTGGGGCTTTTCTCACGAGTAGTTCCCAAGTAGAGAATGAGCCGCTGAAGGAGTGACTAGCGGAAAAGATAAAGAAATAACCCGGGGTTGGGGGAATTCTTAATCAGTAAATGCAGAAGAGCTAAAGGAATGACAAGGAAAGACGAATAGATGTCAGTGGGAAAGAAGTGGAGGAATGACCGGGGGGATATGGGATTAGGCTAGGTACGGTTTATCAGGAAGCAGCACAAGTGTTTCCTGAATGGGGTGAATCAGTGAATACCAGGAAAGGGATAAAGGAATGACTAAAGGGGCTGGGGAAGGGAGTGAATCAGTAGAATGACTGCGAGAATAAACAGCGACCTGAGGGAGTTTTGCTGACTACATAAACTATGACAGATATATCAGTTCTGAGGCCGACACCAGGAAACTTGAACAGGATTTGTATAGTATAATGTTGTGGCTGGAGACATGACGTATGTTATGTGAACACGTGCAACAGAGGAAACACGTGCGGTGCTGTGTTGTCAACACATGTAAGATTCTGACTCAGAAAGTACTGCTGTCACAACACTTATAAACTAATTAATGTAGAATCGCAGCGAAAAAGACTTAAGTGTTATGGTTAGTAGATTCTGAAAGCCAAGACAACAGTGCATAAATCAAGACAACAATGCCTAAGTCAAACAGTGCATAAGTCAAGACAACATTGCATAAAGCAAGACAACAGTGCAGAAGCCAAGACAGTGAAGAAGCCAAGACAACAGTGCGGAAGCCAAGACAACAGTGCAGAAGGTAAGACAACAGTACAGAAGTGTTAGCAGTATAAAGCCAGTGGTGTTTGAGTAAGACATGTGCATTACCGAAACGTTTCTCCTGCGTTGCAGGCTTCAGTCAAATACACGGATTATTTACACTTCTGGAGACGACGACAGACGGGGTGGAAAGTAAGTCTGACGTAATCAGTCCCTCAGTTCTTAATGAGGGAAATCCTGGAGAGAGAGAGAGAGAGAGAGAGAGAGAGAGAGAGAGAGAGAGAGAGAGAGAGAGAGAGAGAGAGAGAGAGATTGGAAAGAGAGAGAAAGAATCTTTATGTCTGAGAAACACAAATCTTGAGTTTCGTTACAGGTGTGTTGCTGTATTAAGAGTATTGTGGTGCAGTTGTTATAATATTATAGAAGGAAGACAAACACACAGGAGAACATAACAGGGAAGAACTGTGGAAGATAATCCATGTATGAGGCACTCATGAATACTTGAGTTTCACCCATCAAGGTTAACACAGTAAATTTGTTAGTAACACTCACGATAGGAATGGGACTTTTATTGTGGACAGCTTTATGGAGCCCTTTATTATGGAACCTTTTATTATGGAACCCTGTGTTATGAACATCATTATTATAGGTCTTTATTATGGAATCTTTGTTGTAAAACCCTTTATTATGGAGACCTTTATTAGTAGATGGCGTCAAGCTTGATCACCAGGTAGGTCAGGTCAATCTTAACGCCAGGTAGGTCAGGTCAAGCTTGATCACCAGGTAGGTCAGGTACAGTGGATGAAGGATAAAAGTTGGTTAAGACAAGTCATTCCTGGCTGGTCTGACAAGTGACGGTGGTGTGGTGGAATGTCTTTGGTGTATGTACAGTGGCTAGTGCAGAGAAGTGGCGAGGAGAGGAGAATGGCGAAGAGAGGGGTAGTAGCGAGGAATGAGGAAGTATTGTGAAAAGGTGGTTGAGAGGTAGTGTTGATGTAAGGTGGTGTGTTGTGTACCGTAGCTCCGTAATGAGTGTTGACTTAGCCTCTCCCAGTGTTCCACTAGGCTATACCACACCTATACCTGTCTCACCCCCACCACCACCCCTCCTCCCTCTCTGTCTCTCTTTCCCCTCCCTCTGTCCCCTTAAGCTTCATATCGTTCCAGACCATGGAACTGAATTGTACTCCAGGCTGAAGAGGGACTGACCACCACAAATACTATTTCTCCAAAGTTGATAGACTGATTACATCATCTTCGTTTCACTACTACACTGCTGCCTCCATATTTGACTGAAGAAGCCTACTGTGTAGGCGAAACTTTTCAACAATAAAGATACCCAACTGTTACACTACCTTCCTTGTTATATTGTTATTTATCTACCTTGTTATACTGTCACTCTTTTTGTGTGAGGTCTCTCCCTGGTCGTAGTTATCAGCACACTCAGGTGCACAATAAACTATTCACTTCGACTGCAAAATCCAGTTTATCAAAAAGCCTTTGATTAGTACTTCCTGGGTAAGACTTGAGAGATACTTAAGTGGAAGTTACGCAATTAAGTGGTATTCGAGTGCTTTGGTTTTAGGTAAGAATACTAATGCAAAGTGTTTTGAGAGTACGTATGAGGAGACTCCCTTTGACAAGTGGTTGAATCAGTTAATTAAGGGTTAATTAAGAATTGAGGGTAAGTGGTTGCTGATAAGTGGAGAGGTTCCCCCCCCCCTCTCACGCTCTCTAGTGATAAGTGGTAGTTAGATTATTACTCTTAAATGGGGAATTAATTGAGCAGTGGCTGAAGAAGTGTTTTGTCACTGGGTTATATATGTGCTACAGTCTCTCTCTCTCTCTCTCTCTCTCTCTCTCTCTCTCTCTCTCTCTCTCTCTCTCTCTCTCTCTTTCTCTTTCTTTCTCTCTCTCTCTCAACCACAGACAGCAAGACTAGTTGATCAGACTTTTGTTGTCTATCACCAGACCAGGCTTCTGAAGTTGAACTTTCGACACCACCCACTGTGTCAACCAGCCACCCACTGTGTCAACCAGCCGCCTACTGTGTGTGTGTGTTTTGGTGATAAAGATCAGTAGTGGTTGACTCTGGTTTCTACAGTGGGTGACTAGTTGCCACAGTGGGTGACTAGTTGCCACAGTGGGTGACTGGTTGCCTCACTGGTTGACTCTAGTTGCCACAGTGGTTGAAAGTGCTTGCCACGACAGTTGACTGGTTGCCACAGTGAGGGAGTGTGGTGGAGGGGGTGGAAGGGAGGGGGAGAGAGGCAACACAGTAAGATAATGGCATAAGAAAGGAAAGAAAGGGGGAGTGCTACTTGGGGTGAGGAGGGGGGAGTGCCAACTCTGGTAAAAGGGGAGGGTCTGGCTGAGGAAAGTGCCAAGGAATGGACGGAGAATGGAGGGAAGGGGAGGGGGCAGGAGGGGAGTCTTGGGAGGAGGGTGAGGGTATGTTTGGCACCATGGCACCAGACTATTCTGGGCTATAATTTTAGGGAACGCTGCTAGTGCTTGTACATATACTGTGTTTGTGTTGACCCCCACACCCACACTACCCCCCCCCACACCCACACTACCACCACTATCAGGTGGGGTTCGAACACGTGGATAGGGTAAAGTAATACTCACGTAGGCTGGTAGTACATATATTACGGATAATGTGGGTAGCGCCAAACAACCGGCCTGCCTCCTTGCTCACTCTCGTATAACTGACCGCCCACAGTACCCATATGTGAGGGGGTCTTTGAATACTGCTGTGGTCAGCACAATATGAATACAGACAGTGACTCAGGCAGAGACGGTTGGTAGTGAGTCATCTACTGGTACACTGGTTACTGGTAACTGGTTACTACTACTGAGAGCTCGGCGACGCTAACGTATGTCGTCCCGACATACAACTAATACAAACTAGAGATGGCAGGTGTACGGCTTGGGCTGATTCTATACAATGTCAAAGTACACAACAATTGAACATTATAACATACATAAGTAGAACATTGGAATGGAAGCTTACGTAACTGAAACTGTAATGCAATACAAGGTATAATATAGCACAACTCATCAAATGAAACTCAACGTTGGGATTACACAATAGAAGTGATAAAAAAAAAAATTTGATCGATCGATCTGTATTCATGTGATCTACGGATTCTGAGGAAGGAATATATACAAGGAAAGAGTGTTTAACAGAAAGGCAGATTCGGTGCACTCAAATCTAGACTGTTAACTCTCAGAACTCGAAGAGAACGTGAACACAAAAAAAAAATTCTTGAATACTGATAAGTTGATACTGTAATTATTCATCTATACAGGTTATTTACATTTAACCCCAACTCTGCTAGGGTAAGATTGACATATGCAGAATGGGTGTCATCTCTGGGAGGATCAAACTCTGTAGCACTGGCTAACTCATGCTGTATTTGAGGCAAATCTGAATTGGAAGTTACAAATGATACTTGAGGATTTCTCAATACCTGTCGTGTACGTAGGGAATAACGACATTCAGGTTGATCGTCTGACTGAGTATCAGAGGAAGAGAATACAGGATCAGGAGGATTGTTAGAGTCTGTCACATTAGTCTGGGTTGGAACATCATTATCATCACATACTAACTTCATATGATCTAAATGCGATTCTTTATACTGACCAGTACTAATTTCTCTAACCTTATACTTATTACCAGTGATGTGTTCAACTACTCGATAAGGACCAACAAACTTTTGATCAAGCTTTGGCATTGCAGACGTTTTGTTAAAGTTAGTCAGCATAACTCTCGAACCTACTTTGATTTTGGATGGCTTTGCTCGAGTGTTTGCGACTCTTGTAAATTCTGCTGTTGATTTATGAAGTGTTTCACGGATTCTTCTAAAAACACTTTGAGCTAAGCTGGTACGAGTTGCTTTGAAATCATCAGGGTTGTAATTTGGTTTCGGATTAGAATATAACAACTCATAAGGCAAACGTTTATCTACACCGTACAATGCATAATGTGGAGTGTCACCTATAGAAACATTGTAAGCAGAATTTATAGCACACTGCACATCAGGTATAACTTCATCCCAAGTTTCACTGTTGGGATTGATAGTGGCTCTCAAGACATCAAGTACTTTCTTATTGGTTCGTTCCGCTAACCCATTGCTGGCAGGATGATGAGGAACAATGGTGGATTTAGAGATCTTGTACAAGGTGCACAAATTTTCAAGAATCTCATTACAGAATTCACCTCCATTATCTGTTACTAGGGACTTAAGGGTGGTATGCCTGCAGATAATGCGTTCTTTAAACGCTTTAGCTACTGCCTCGGCAGTCTTATCTGCAATAGGAACTAACTCACAATATCTGGTGAAATGGTCTACCATAACACACAGATGTTTGTTGCCTTGGAGGGAACATTGGAAATTAGTTAACAAATCTAGCGCAACTCTTTCCCAAGGTTCGCTAGTGGTTGGATATACTTGGATTGGATTAGGACCATTAGCATTACCTTTATGTTGCATGCAGACACTACATTTCTTAACATACTCAGAAATATCAGTTGCCATACGAGGCCAAAAGTATTTCAATCTGGCTTGTTTTACTGAACGATCCATACCAGGGTGTGCAACACCTGGTACATCATGAACTAGCTGTAAGGCTACATTCACTAGTGACTGTGGAATTACTAACTGGTATACTCTTCTGCTAGGAGTACCCAACTCGGCTGTTCGATACAGTAATTCTTGGTTCATGACAAAGTCACTGATGGGTGCTGGTGGCTTCACAGTCAGAATAAGATCTTCCTGGAGCAGGAATCGAATCACACCAGACCACATGGGATCTGTTCGTTGAGCATTCTTTACTTCTTCAGCACTAAATGGAGGGTCTGCAGTTACTATACTAACATGTCGCAATAAGGCATCTGCGACTACATTTGACTTGCCAGGTAAATGCTCAAAGGTGGGATTGAACTCTTGGATAGTCAAGGTCCATCTGGCTAACCTTCCAGTAGGTTGTTTGTTCTGGAATAAAGGTATCAGTGGAGCATGGTCTGTCAAGACATGAACAGAGTACTGATAAATAATGTCTCGGAAGTGCTTTAAAGACCATACTATTGCTAAAGCTTCTTGCTCAGTTACTGTATAATTGCTAGCCTTCGTAAGGACTCGGCTAGCAAATGCAACTGCGTTGTACTTGCCATCGGTCTTCTGAGCTAGTACAGCACCTATGCCAATTGAACTAGCATCAGTTGTCAGATAGAAGGGCTTAGAAAAATCTGGAAATTTCAAAATTGGAGCAGATGTTAGCTTTTCTTTTAGAGTTTGGAATGCTCTTTCTTGACGGAAGGTCCAAACAAAAGGAGCATCTTTCTTAAGCAACTCAGTTAGAGGAGCAGCTATGGAAGAAAAATTGGCAATGAAAGATCTATAAAAACCTGCTAAGCCCACTAAGGATCTTACGGCATCTGCAGTTTTGGGTGTTGGAAAATTTAGTACTGCAGTTACTTTACTTTGGTCAGTCGTAACCCCTCTAGGAGTGACTACGTGACCAAGAAACTTGATTTCTGATCTGAAAAATTGACATTTAGACAGTTTGATCTTTAAATTGGCTTCTTCAAGCTTACCAAGTACTACATCAAGTCTTTTCAAGTGTGTATCCACGTTTTTAGACATGACGATTTCGTCATCTAAGTACACCATAAGTGCATTACCTATGAGACCTCTAAAGATATTAGTCATGAGCCTTGAGAACGTGATAGAGGAGGATCGTAATCCAAACGCCATACGGAGGAAGTGATAATGACCTGTAGGAGTGGAGAATGCAGTTAGCTCTTGGCTGTCCTCGTGAAGAGGGACTTGCCAAAACCCTTGTAACAAATCCAGGGTTGAAAAGACTTTGTTATCTCTGATGTTACGTAAAAGATCACCCAGTACAGGAAGTGGGAAGCGATCTGGAATAGTTTTCGCATTTAACTTCCTAAAGTCAATCACTGGGCGCCAAGTACCATCCTTCTTAGGTACTAGGATCAAGGGTGCATTCCAAGGTGAATTGCTAGGTGCAATAACTCCATCATCAAGCATTTGATTGATCAATTCTTCTGCGACAGCAACTTGTGAATGAGGCATTCTGTACGCAGGTATGAAGGACATGTCGTAACTGCTTATCCTTAAACAAACTAGACCTAATAATATTGACTTGCGCACCAGAGTCCATGAACAAATGAACGGGCGCATTATGAACAGATGCTTGCACTATAGGGCCTATGGTTGCATTGGAAGTTATGTGCAAACAAAAAGGTGGATTGTCATCAGAAAAGACTTGTTCTACTTCATCCCCAAAATCATCTATGTCAGAGACATGTGAAGCAACATCATCAGCAGATTGACATTCTCGAGACTGCTTAAGGCTTCAAAGGAATTGTGAACGGGGATGGTGTACTCATTATCACCTACTGTCACCATGGGACGGTTTGACTGGGGCGCTCGAATTCCCCCGAATTGGAAGAATGAACCTGGTTCTGGTTATTTTGAGAATTGGAAGAATGAGCCTGGTTCTGGTTATTTTGAGAACCACGATATCTGTTTCCTCTACGGGTTCTGCGGTTGGAACGGCCACGGAAAGACCTAGAGTACTGAAGGTTATAGAGAGCATTGCACTCAGATGTGTCATGTCCATGTATTCTATGATAAGTACAGTAGGGAAGATCTGGGTACTCATCATCAGTACGACGTCTCTTAGGGTAACTATCAGGACAATTAATTGCAATATGGCCACGGAAACCACAGTTGTAACAAGTCCGCCGACTATGGTTACTGAATGTACTATGAATACTACGAGGTTTATAACGACTCTGTGCACTGGTTCTTGGTGATCTCTGAGATGGTTGACGACCACGATTTGTCTCTGTGGCGCAAACAAGAGGTGGTGCAGACTGAGGCATAGGTGTGAAATTACTTTTGATACATGGGAAAGTACCCTGGGGGCACAAGGAACGTACATGATTTAGGGCTGTAAGTGGTTCCATCGTCACAGTTGGAGGATTAGCCTCATAAGCACACACGGAAACAGGCGGCATTAGTTCTTTGATTGCTCCAAAAGCTGCTATTTTAGCAAGCGATTCTGTAAATGGTTTAGCCTCTTCAGGGAGAAAAGCTGATGACTGGACAGCATTGATAAATGATGATAAAAGTTTGTCTAATCTAACAGCAAATGCACTCAACGATTCATTGCTCATGGGTGTAGCATTCACTAGTTCCCTAAGAACGACATATGGATCAGCTGTTTTTACTGGGACAAGGAAAGAACGAATCAGTTCCTCATATTGTGACCACTTAGTAAGATTCCTGAAGTCACGCATATCAAGGAGATCAACAACGTGAACAGCAGCAGGGGATCGATGAAGAGCTTCTTTAGCAAGTCTGATAAGACTTTCCTCTGAAGGAGGACCTTCAACTAGAGCACCAGCACGAGAACGAATGGCCGCAAACCATGCTTCAAGACTATGTACATGGCCATTGAATAAAGGTAACGCATCAAGGGAATCACGAGTATAACTATAGTATCTCGGTGTCTGGGTCGGTCTGTCAGTCGCTAAGGAATTGTGAGGACTGATGAGAGGAGCAGCAGTAGCCTGAGAGGTCTGAGTGTCGACATTCACTAAAGTATCACTTGACGGTATGTGAGACATAATGGCGAAGAAGTTGCAGGAGAACAAATAAGGCAAAAATAATGAACAATAAAAATGATACAAAATGCTAGAATTGAAATAAAAGAGATGCAACTAATTCTGCAGAAGTAATAAAAAATGTCTAAGATACACTGCAAGAGGAAGGACAACTCAATGTAAAGGACTATTGGCCAAGAAAAAAAAATTACATTGAAATATACAAGTAAAAATATTACTGGAGACTGAATTAAATGCAAAATGAGCTGTCTTTACTCTTGCTAATAAAGGAATTAATTAATAAAATTTTAAATCAATGTAAAAAGTATAAAATAAAATTACTAAATTGTTAACTGGGAAATTTAAATATTTTCTAAGAATGCATAAACAAAATTAAAATATAATGCAAAGACAACATAAGGAAAATTAATAAAATGGAAAAAACAAGATGCAATAATGAACTGAGAATAATAATGCATAAAAATATCAATAAAAGAAAATAATTCACTGCAGAACAAGTGCAACAAAATAATT
Organism: Cherax quadricarinatus; assembly: GCF_038502225.1. Lineage (NCBI taxonomy): Eukaryota > Metazoa > Arthropoda > Malacostraca > Decapoda > Parastacidae > Cherax > Cherax quadricarinatus. The sequence continues at coordinate 5,987,390 of NC_091306.1, read as the reverse complement.
CACTGCAAAACAAGTGCAACAAAATAAGGTGTAGAAAGAATCACTGCAATAATAAAGTTTCACTGGGAAAACTCAGGTTAAATAATGAAATAAAAATATGAAGAAAAACTGATTGAACACTTTAACTCTTAATTGTAAATTAGACAAAACAATTTACTCAAACAGAGTAAAGAAAACACTTTACGTTAAAAGTAATTGAAATTACATCAAGAGTGAATTTGTTCAAAGAAATATAAAAATTATGAATAAAAATAAAACAAGGAACAAAACAAAAGTTTAACACTTACAAGTGGCAGGGCACACAACACTTAATCACGTATTCATTATTTTAGTATATTCTTACAACAAAATCTTGCTGTGACTGATACGACAAAAATTTGCTGGCAAAAATAATGGTACACAAGTCTGCGAAAAAATTAGAGGAATGAGACACTGCTGGCATACGAAAAAAGGGTACACATAGAAATAAATGGATAATTTGGTATACTGGGGTGAATATCACTGCATGAACTACAGTGACAATTACTGGAGAATACAATGCTGAAAGAATACAATAAAAAAAATGAATCACTTCACACAGAGTGACTGACTGGTACACTACGCAATAATACTTACTACAGACAGAGAGTAGCATAAAAAAAATACAGATAAAAAAAAATATAAGATGAGCGAAAACACAGAAAAATATTGCAAAAATAATGAGTCAAAGAAACACTGAGTCTACATTGAAAACACAAGGCTTACGCAAGAAATTCACTATAAATGTCTCACACACTCAAATGTCTTTAAATGCAATGTCTCTAAACAGAAAATTATCACTGAAGTCTGTAGTAGTCGACGGTGATGACTGGTGATGAGGAAGGTTGTCCTGCGCGGTGATGACGCCGACACTCACACTGTCGTCGTGAAGAAATGCGCTTTCTCGGTGAACTCACATAACTGGCTTTATCGGTGGCGCTCAGCTACAATCTCTTGACCAATTACGTGAGCCAAAACAGTTCTAGGACCCGGTACAAGGGTGCAAACAACCACAGGTAGATGAGGTGGGTGGCTGGTGGTGGGTGGTTGGTGGTGTGTGGGTGGAGGGAGAGTGTATAGCGGTGGGTGAGGTGGTGACTCGCTGGCGCTCTGGCGCGCACTCCACTCACTACCCACGAAGGTGGCTTGATAAGCCACTATGCCACAAGGATGGTGAAGACCACTCTTAGCATCCAACAGGGAGCACAAAGCAATATGAAAATACTTCAGAGGAACTTGCTTGGCTTACTTCTCTCTCTCAGCTGGGTTAGAAGCTGGGTTGGCTGACTGGCTTAACCCACGAGAATGGCTGACTGGAAGACGTGTAACGATGCACACAGCACGGAGGAGCAGGTGGATGACAGGAGACAGGCTGGATGACAGGCTGACTGGCGTTCACTTCCACAGTCTGGCTTACTGACTGGCTTAATTGCAAAATCCGGGTCAACCCCTCGGAGATTGAAGCAATTAGTACACGAACTAAGCCAGGAAGCTTGAAACGGCTGCAACAGGCTTGCAGGCTGGAGGTGGAGGTTGTGAGGGGAGCGAGTAGCTTGAGGTGGGTGAGACGGTTCACCTTTGACCCGCCGGCTACTCACAAACAGTCTTCTAACCTCTTGAAATACCCTTAAAAAGCTTAATTTCCACGCTCCACACCGGTGCCACCATTTATCATGTGGGGTTCGAACACGTGGATAGGGTAAAGTAATACTCACGTAGGCTGGTAGTACGTATATTACGGATAATGTGGGTAGCGCCAAACAGCCAGCCTGCCTCCTTGCTCACTCTCGTATAACTGACCGCCCACAGTACCCATATGTGAGGGGGTCTTTGAATACTGCTGTGGTCAGCACAATATGAATACAGACAGTGACTCAGGCAGAGACGGTTGGTAGTGAGTCATCTACTGGTACACTGGTTACTGGTAACTGGTTACTACTACTGAGACCACACCCACATTACCCCCCACACCCACACTACCACCACACCCACACTACCCCCCGAGATGATAACCATTCTGCATATGTAAACTTCACCCTCGCAGAATTGGGTTTAAATGTACATAGTGTGTATAACTAGATGGCCGAGATGAAGTAAATTGTCAACTGTTTGTTATTAACTGATTAATTTTTCAGAATTTTTTTTTTTGTGTTTACGTTCCCTCCGTATTCTGAGAATTTGACAGTAATGATCTGAGTGCGCACCAGATGCCTTTGCTGTTAATTTCACCTTGTATATATATATATATATATATATATATATATATATATATATATATATATATATATATATATATATATATATATATATATATATATATATATATATATATATACATATATATATACATATATATATATATATATATATATATATATATATATATATATATATATATATATATATATATATATATATACATATATATATATATATATATATATATATATATATATATATATATATATATATATACTTCTACTTACACTTAGGTCACACTACACATACATGTACACATTTATACACACTCATCTGAGTTTTCTTTGATTTTATCTTAATAGTTCTTGGTCTTATTACTTTTCCTTTTATATCCATGGGGAAGTGGAATAAGAATCTTTCCTCCGTAAGCCATGCATGTTGTAAAAGTCAACTAAAATGCCGGGAACAATGGGCTAGTAACCCCTTTTCCTGTAAAGATTACTAAAAAGAATAAGAAGAAGAAAATTGTTTTCTTTCTTTTTTGGGTCACCCTGCCTCGGTGGGGGGCGGCCGACTTGTTGAAAAAAAAAAAAAAAAAAAAAATATATATATATATAATTTATTCTTCCTCAGAATCCGTAGAGCGCATGAATACAGATCGATCGATCAATTCCATCCATATTGTACAATGTATTGTTCTTATAAGTCGTAATGCATTACGTTAAAAGTGATTACATTAACAACCATTACGTAAAACTCATTATGTTAACATCTATTATGATACCATCCATTAGTTCTAAGTTATATATGTCTTTGTTATTGTATAGAATCAGCCCAGAACCACCTGCCTGTTCAGCCTATAGTATAGTAGTGTATGTTGAGACGACATACGTAACATGACCGAGCTGTCAGGATAGTTGCTGATCCCCTTATATGTGTTGTATAGCGTATCATAGTACCATCCATGTGCTTTATATAGAAGATCCCTTTTAGGCCGAGTGACTGACTGTGTGACGTCACGGGATGCTCCATGAGTGAGCGAGACAGGCTACCTCGGCCTCAGTCGGCTCATAGACATCCAGGCCAGAACACGGCAAGGCTGGGCTCCATCTCCCATCACAGTCTGACAATATATATCGTTACCATCCAACTAGTGTGTCGACCTTCAACCCTCAAATCTTCTTTTAAGAACCCCTACGACACCACCACACCCACACTACCACCACCACACCCACACTACCACCACCACACCCACACTACCACCACACCCACACTACCACCACCACACCCACACTACCACCACCACACCCACACTACCACCACCACACCCACACTACCACCACCACACCCACACTACTACCACACCCACACTACCACCACTACACCCACACTACTACCACCACACCCACGCTACCACCACACCCACACTGCCACCACACCCACACTGCCACCACACCCACACTACCACCACACTCACACCACACCCACACTACCACAACCACACTACCACAACCACACTACCACACCCATACCACCACGCCCACACCACCACCACACCCACACCGCCACCACACCAACACCACCACACCCATACCACCACACCCATACCACCCCACCAGCACTACATCCACACCACCACCACACCAGCACCACCACACCACACCCACACCACCACTACACCCACACCATCACCACACCATCACCACACCAGCACCACCACATCAGCACCACCACACCACCACCATACCCACACCACCACTACACCCACACCATCACACCAGCACCACCACACCACCACCACACCCACACCACCACCACACCCACACCACCACTACACCCACACCACCACTACACCCACACCACCACCACACCATCACCACACCTGCGCCACCACACCACCACCATATCCACACCACCACTACACCCACACCATCACCACACCAGCACCACCACACCACCACCACACCCACACCACCACTACACCCACACCACCACTACACCCACACTACCACACCAGCACCACCACCATACCACCACCACATCCACACCACCACCACATCCACACCACCACCACACCAGCACCACACCCACACCAGCACTACACCCACACCACCACCACACCCACACCACTACAATCACACCACCACCACACCAGCACCACACCCACACCAGCACTACACCCACACCACCACTACATGCACCACACCAACACCACACCAACACCAGCACTACACCCACACCACCACCACACCACCACCACGCCCACACCAGCACTACACCCACACCACCACACCAGCACCACACCACACAGCACTACACCCACACCACACCACCACCACACCCACACCAGCACTACACCCACACCACCACACCCACACCAGCACTACACCCACACCAGCACCACACCCACACCAGCACTACACCCACACCACACCACCACCACACCAGCACCACACCCACACCAGCACTACACCCACACCACACCACCACCACACCCACACCAGCACTACACCCACACCACACCACCACCACACCCACACCAGCACTACACCCACACCACCACAACACCCACACCACCACCACACCCACACCAGCACTACACCCACACCACCACCACACCACCACCACACCCACACCACCACTACACCCACACCACCACTACACCCACACCACCACACCACCACTACACCCACACCACCACTACACCCACACCACCACACCACCACTACACCCACACCACCACACCACCACCACCACTACACCCACACCACCACACCACCACCACACCACCACTACACCCACACCACCACACCACCACTACACCCACACCACCACCACCACCACACCACCACTACACCCACACCACCACCACCACACCACCACTACACCCACACCACCACACCACCACCACACCGCCACCACACCCACACCAGCACTACACCCACACCACACCACCACCACCACACCACCACCACCACACCACCACTACACCCACACCACCACCACCACACCACCACTACACCCACACCACCACACCACCACCACACCACTACACCCACACCACCACACCACCACCACACCACCACCACTACACCCACACCACCACACCACCACTACACCCACACCACCACTACACCCACACCACCACACCACCACCACCACACCACCACTACACCCACACCACCACACCACCACCACACCACCACTACACCCACACCACCACACCACCACCACCACACCACCACTACACCCACACCACCACACCACCACCACCACACCACCACACCACCACCACCACACCACCACTACACCCACACCACCACCACACCACCACCACACCACCACACCACTACACCCTGTACTAACTACTGTTGATTTCATTAACCTTATACTTATTACCACTCAGGTTCAACAGCACCAGGGGCACCAACAAACTTTTGGTCAAGCTTTGGCACCACAGACGTCATACTGAAATTAGCTAACATGACTGCTGGAGCTTTTGTAACTTTGGTAAATTCTGCTGCTGGCCGATGCTTCTCCAGACACTTGATGTGTATATAGGTTGGTCAGCAAGGCGAGAGATACTCTTTCCCAAGGTTTGACCTTAGTAGGATATATCTGAATGCGATTACGTCCACCAACATGACTTTTCAGTCCATCAGGATCGATGGATTGAACATATCGACTCCAGTCTGAGGGACTAATTACCTCAGACTCCTCCTCATCTTCCACCTTTCTCCGCATTGGACTGAGAAGCTACTGGGTGGCGAAGGCTTTTCAGAATGAAGATACCCAGATGTCGCACAAGTCTCTCATTAATCATCGTATGTGAGAAATTCACAGAGATTGTTTACTATGACGCTGCGTGAATAACGAAGAGAAATCAATATCCCCCCCCTCCCTGTTTACTGGCACTTGTAGTAGGTTCGCCGGTGTTGTCCCTACCCGGGTCTTTTCCAGATGGTGACCCGGCGTGGTCAGCTGATGATGGTTTCAGTGGATCGAGTCTCCGCTGAAAACCCTGGTGTCCGTGTTACCCTGTTGTCCGTGTTACTCTTGTGTCCCTGTTACCTTGGTGTTCCTGTTACCCTGGTGTCCGTGTTACCCTGGTGTCCGTGTCACCCTGGTGTCCATGTTACCCTGGTGCCCGTGTTACCCTGGTGTCCGTGTCACCCTGGTGTCCGTGTTACCCTAGTGTCCGTGTTACTCTGGTGTCCGTGTTACCCTGGTGTCCGTGTTACCTGATGTCCGTGTTACCCTGATGTCCGTGTTACCCTGATGTCCGTGTTACCCTGGTGTCCGTGTCACCCTGGTGTCTGTGTCACCCTGGTGTCCGTGTCCGTCTAGTGCCGTTGTTGTACGTCTCAAAATCTGTGTATCCTCGCCAAGTACTGATACATGGCATATTTACCTCTGCTGTGTCATGTGTAGACTGTATAACGAAGAGTATGTCCCGGGGATGATCAGGCTTCTCACGTCACCCCCACGTGTCGCCCCACGTCATGTGTCACCCCATGTGTCATCTGTCACCCCACGTGTCATGTGTCACCCCCATGTGTCACCCCACGTGTCACATTTGTTCCATCAGCTGCTTCAGTAACCATTACTCTTCCCTTTCTCCGTCTTCACTGAACAATTTGACTCAATTACCAGCTATCCCTCTCTCTGTCCAGCTGTGTGGGTGTGTGTGTGTGCACTCACCTAGTTGTACTAACCTAGTTGAGGTTGCAGGGGTCGAGTCCTAGCTCCTGGCCCCGCCTCTTCACTGGTCGCTACTAGGTCACTCTCCCTGAACCGTGAGCTTTATCATACCTCTTCTTAAAGCTATGTATGAATCCTGCCTCCACTGTGTGTGTGTATGTATGTGTGTGTGTGTGTGTGTGTGTGTGTGTGTGTGTGTGTGTGTGTGTGTGTGTGTAGGGGGGTTGCTAGTGGGGGAGGGACACTGGCGCCTTATACATTATCGTAGCAGTCTGGTCCATGTACACCACCATTAACATCCCCGCTACCACAACCACCACACTATTTCTGGTGGTTGTTGAATGGTGGTGAGGTCTTGCGTCAGTGATGTTGAGGCCTTGCGTCAGTGATGTTGAGGTCTTGTGTCAGCGAGGGGGGGGTGAGGTCTTGCGTCAGTGATGGTGAGGTCTTGCGTCAGTGATGGTGAGGTCTTGCGTCTCCAGACTTTTCACTACGAGGGCCACATCGTAAATTTCACAACTTCGCGGGCCACAGAGAAAAGAAATTAGTATTACAGATATCTATAAATAAACGTATAGAATTTAAATAAATGAATAAGTTTTATTTGGATATGTTTCGTAATCGTCATGATCGATAACACAAGAGAAATGTGACAATTATGAAGGAACAATACCATGCTTACACTGAGACATGAGATATAACGAGTCAAAATGTCAAACATAAGCCATTGTTCCGACAACATAATTATTGAACTGCAGGTGAGAAAAACTGGAACAAGAATAATTTGTATATCGATGGGGTCCACCTCTGGTGTCAATTGTGGGACCCACAGCCTCGGAGAAGTGGATAAAAAGGCTTCAAGGAAGAATATTTGGATTTCTTCCTGAAGTCGTTTGAATATTTCACTTCCCCTACCACCCCATCTTTTCATTCTTTTTTACCAATAGGAATATTTTATTACATAATATGGTACAGAAGATTTAAGCGATACATTGCTGATACAAAGATGACACACACAGTACATGAGGTGTGAGAGATACATGTTTAGTACATATTGTTACGTGTTTGTCACTGGTTATAATGCGAAAATCTCATCCAGCTCCTCAGAGCTGGGGCGCGTGCCTAAAATACAGCAAGCATTACCCCTCTGAACAGCCGCACTGTATGTTTGTATATCTGTATATTTGGTAGGTAGTAGGTTGGTAGACAGCAACCACCCAGGGAAATACTACCGTCCTGCCAGATGACTGTGAAACAGAAACCTGTAACTGTTTTGCATGATGGTAGGATTGCTGGTTTCTTTTTCTATCTCATAAACACGCTAGATAACAGGGATATCTTGCTACTCCTACTTACACTTTGGTCACACATCACAGACACGCACATGCATATATATATACATACATCTAGGTTTTTCTCCTTTTTCTAAATAGCTCTTGTTCTTCTTTATTTCTTCTATTGTCCATGGGGAAGTGGAAAAGAATCTTTCCTCCGTAAGCCATGCGTGTCGTATGAGGCGACTAAAATGCCGGGAGCAATGGGCTAGTAACCCCTTCTCCTGTAGACATTTACTAAAAAAGAGAAGAAGAAAAACTTTATAAAACTGGGATGCTTAAATGTGCGTGGATGTAGTGCGGATGACAAGAAACAGATGATTGCTGATGTTATGAATGAAAAGAAGTTGGATGTCCTGGCCCTAAGCGAAACAAAGCTGAAGGGGGTAGGGGAGTTTCAGTGGGGGGAAATAAATGGGATTAAATCTGGAGTATCTGAGAGAGTTAGAGCAAAGGAAGGGGTAGCAGTAATGTTGAATGATCAGTTATGGAAGGAGAAAAGAGAATATGAATGTGTAAATGCAAGAATTATGTGGATTAAAGTAAAGGTTGGATGCGAGAAGTGGGTCATAATAAGCGTGTATGCACCTGGAGAAGAGAGGAATGCAGAAGAGAGAGAGAGATTTTGGGAGATGTTAAGTGAATGTATAGGAGCCTTTGAACCAAGTGAGAGAGTAATTGTGGTAGGGGACCTGAATGCTAAAGTAGGAGAAACTTTTAGAGAGGGTGTGGTAGGTAAGTTTGGGGTGCCAGGTGTAATGATAATGGGAGCCCTTTGATTGAACTTTGTATAGAAAGGGGTTTAGTTATAGGTAATACATATTTTAAGAAAAAGAGGATAAATAAATATACAAGATATGATGTAGGGCGAAATGACAGTAGTTTGTTGGATTATGTATTGGTAGATAAAAGACTGTTGAGTAGACTTCAGGATGTACATGTTTATAGAGGGGCCACAGATATATCAGATCACTTTCTAGTTGTAGCTACACTGAGAGTAAAAGGTAGATGGGATACAAGGAGAATAGAAGCATCAGAGAAGAGAGAGGTGAAGGTTTATAACTAAAAGAGGAGGTAGTTAGGGTAAGATATAAACAGCTATTGGAGGATAGATGGGCTAATGAGAGCATAGGCAATGGGGTCGAAGAGGTACGGGGTAGGTTTAAAAATGTAGTGTTAGAGTGTTCAGCAGAAGTTTGTGGTTACAGGAAAGTGGGTGCGGGAGGGAAGAGGAGCGATTGGTGGAATGATGATGTAAAGAGAGTAGTAAGGGAGAAAAAGTTAGCATATGAGAAGTTTTTACAAAGTAGAAGTGATGCAAGGAGGGAAGAGTATATGGAGAAAAAGAGAGAGGTTAAGAGAGTGGTGAAGCAATGTAAAAAGAGAGCAAATGAGAGAGTGGGTGAGATGTTATCAACAAATTTTGTTGAAAATAAGAAAAAGTTTTGGAGTGAGATTAACAAGTTAAGAAAGCCTAGAGAACAAATGGATTTGTCAGTTAAAAATAGGAGAGGAGAGTTATTAAATGGAGAGTTAGAGGTATTGGGAAGATGGAGGGAATATTTTGAGGAATTGTTAAATGTTGATGAAGATAGGGAAGCAGTGATTTCGTGTATAGGACAAGGAGGAATAACATCTTGTTGGAGTGAGGAAGAGCCAGTTGTGAGTGTGGGGGAAGTTCGTGAGGCAGTAGGTAAAATGAAAGGGGGTAAGGCAGCCGGGATTGATGGGATAAAGATAGAAATGTTAAAAGCAGGTGGGGATATAGTTTTGGAGTGGTTGGTGCAATTATTTAATAAATGTATGGAAGAGGGTAAGGTACCTAGGGATTGGCAGAGAGCATGCATAGTTCCTTTGTATAAAGGCAAAGGGGATAAAAGAGAGTGCAGAAATTATAGGGGGATAAGTCTGCTGAGTATACCTGGTAAAGTGTATGGTAGAGTTATTATTGAAAGAATTAAGAGTAAGACGGAGAATATGATAGCAGATGAACAAGGAGGCTTTAGGAAAGGTAGGGGGCGTGTGGACCAGGTGTTTACAATGAAACATATAAGTGAACAGTATTTAGATAAGGCTAAAGAGGTCTTTGTGGCATTTATGGATTTGGAAAAGGCGTATGACAGGGTGGATAGGGGGGCAATGTGGCAGATGTTGCAAGTGTATGGTGTAGGAGGTAGGTTACTGAAAGCAGTGAAGAGTTTTTACGAGGATAGTGAGGCTCAAGTTAGAGTATGTAGGAAAGAGGGAAATTATTTCCCAGTAAAAGTAGGCCTTAGACAAGGATGTGTGATGTCACCGTGGTTGTTTAATATATTTATAGATGGGGTTGTAAGAGAAGTAAATGCGAGGGTCTTGGCAAGAGGCGTGGAGTTAAAAGATAAAGAATCACACTCAAAGTGGGAGTTGTCACAGCTGCTCTTTGCTGATGACACTGTGCTCTTGGGAGATTCTGAAGAGAAGTTGCAGAGATTGGTTGATGAATTTGGTAGGGTGTGCAAAAGAAGAAAATTAAAGGTGAATACAGGAAAGAGTAAGGTTATGAGGATAACAAAAAGATTAGGTGATGAAAGATTGATTATCAGATTGGAGGGAGAGAGTATGGAGGAGGTGAATGTATTCAGATATTTGGGAGTGGACGTGTCAGCGGATGGGTCTATGAAAGATGAGGTGAATCATAGAATTGATGAGGGGAAAAGAGTGAGTGGTGCACTTAGGAGTCTGTGGAGACAAAGAACTTTGTCCTTGGAGGCAAAGAGGGGAATGTATGAGAGTATAGTTTTACCAACGCTCTTATATGGGTGTGAAGAATGGGTGATGAATGTTGCAGCGAGGAGAAGGCTGGAGGCAGTGGAGATGTCATGTCTGAGGGCAATGTGAGGTGTGAATGTAACGCAGAGAATTCGTAGTTTGGAAGTTAGGAGGAAGTGCGAGATTACCAAAACTGTTGTCCAGAGGGCTGAGGAAGGGTTGTTGAGGTGATTCGGACATGTAGAGAGAATGGAGCGAAACAGAATGACTTCAAGAGTGTATCAGTCTGTAGTGGAAGGAAGGCGGGGTAGGGGTCGGCCTAGGAAAGGTTGGAGAGAGGGGGTAAAGGAGGTTTTGTGTGCGAGGGGCTTGGACTTCCAGCAGGCATGCGTGAGCGTGTTTGATAGGAGTGAATGGAGACAAATGGTTTTTAATACTTGACGTGCTGTTGGAGTGTGAGCAAAGTAACATTTATGAAGGGGTTCAGGGAAACCGGCAGGTCGGACTTGAGCCCTGGAGATGGGAAGTGCAGTGCCTGCACTCTGAAGGAGGGGTGTTAATGTTGCAGTTTAAAAACTGTAGTGTAAAGCACCCTTCTGGCAAGACAGTGATGGAGTGAATGATGGTGAAAGTTTTTCTTTTTCGGGCCACCCTGCCTTGGTGGGAATCGGCCAGTGTGATGATGATAAAAAAAAAATTGTATATCTGTATATTTGTATATCTGTATGTTTGTATATCTGTATATTTGTATATCTATATACGATTCGATTCGAGTTGGTTTGCCGGTACTTCCGGCCCGGGTCTTCTCAATATGGCGACCCGGGCATATCTATATAAGATCCCAAGAAGTTGCAGTGTCTGACAGGATTGTAGATGAATGGTTAAGAAAACCGACAAGTTGATAAATTAGACGATGTAATCAGTCCATCATCCTTGAGGATAACCAGAAGTCTGTTGGTCCCCGTTATGTATGTATGAGGGAAGGACGTTGAAAAATCTTGGTCCCCTCACACTTGTATATATGATGGTAGAATTACCGACAATATGTAAAGTAAAAGGACACACGTGCAACTAATATGACGTTTTAGTGTGGCAACGTTTGGCTCTCTAAGAGCTTTTTCGGCTTGATAAAGGTCCTGGAGAGCGAAACGTTGCCACAATAAAATGTCACATTTGTTGCACTTGTGTCCTTTTACCCCTCACACTTAGTAAGTTTCCCTTAGTGTACTCATTACACCCCTGCTTTTCACTAGAGGTATTTTGCACCGTCTGCCGAGCCTCTTACTATCATGAGGAATGCTTAGTATTCGCAGATTTGGGACCAGTCCTTCTAGATTTTTCCAGGTGGAGATTATAATACGTATTCCTTTTTCGCCTGAGTTCCCAGTAGTACAGATGAGAATACTTCAAACGTTCCTAATAATTTAGGTGCTTGACTGAATCTATGATGACAGTAACGATTCTCTGCATGTTCTCCAGGTCTGCGGTTTTGCCTGCCTTGAACAGTGCTGTTAAGAGTACAGCAGCACTCCAACCTGTAGAGAACAAGAGACTTAAAGATTATCATTGGTTTGTCATCCCTTGTTTGGAAGGCTCTAGTTATCCAACTTATCATTTTCATGGCGGTTGTGATAGTGACACTTGTGATCTTTGAAGGTGAGACCTGACATAATTACTCCAAGGTCTCTCATATTAGTCTTACAGTCTGTTGAATGATTCAAGTTTATTTTATTTCTTCAGTTTTTCCAAAACGGGGCAACTGAAACTTGTCCTCATTGACCATCATATTGTTGTCAATGGCCGACTGAAAGACTTTTTTTTTATATCAGCTTGGAGACTTGCTCTGTCCTCAGTGGATGTCACTCATACAGATTCTAGTACTGTCTACAAAGGTTGATGATTTATGCCTCAGTCCATGTCGGATATGAGAATGAGGAAGAGAACAGGGACCAGTACCGTGTCTTGAGTAGCATAACGTTTCACTTTGGCAGTTTCTGATTTCACTCTTTTCACTATAACTGTTTGGGTTCTCTTGGTTATAAAATTAAATATCCATCTGTTCATTTTTCCAGGTATATCCTTTGCACGCATTTTGTGTGCTATTATATGTACCAAAAGCTTTGGCAAACTCTTTGTATAATGCATCCGCATTTTTTATCTTCATATGCATTCAAGAGCATGTCATAATGGTCCAGTAGTTGCGAGAGGCAGGAGCTACCTCGTCTACATCCATGGTGCCTTAGCTTCTGAAAAGTTTGCGAATCCATGTGGTTCGCAACCTTCCTTCCTTATTATTCTGTCAAAGATTGTTATTTTGTGTGACATAGGTGCTATCGATCTATAGTTCTTTACCATTGTTGCGCTGCCTCGTTTATGCTTGCAGTGTCCGTTGCTTTAAATGACTGTAGGATGATTCACTTCCCCCTTCCCCCCCATCCCATCACTGTCTAGACTCCATCTTCATAGAATATTTAAGGCATGTGATAGGGGCTTCTTGGAGTTCTTGATGAACGTGGAGTTTCACAAGTCTGGCCTGGGGCAGAGTGCGTGGACATGTTACCCATGACTTTCTCAAATTTAAATGAGGTTAGGATTATGTCGGAAATTTTAGAGATGTTAACAAAGTTTTGAGTCTCGTTCATGAAGTGTTCATTCGGATTTCAACCTTTAGTTTAATTAATGGCTCAATGAAAATATTCATAATGAGACTTCAGTATTTCACTTATTTCTTTGCTATCATCAGTGTAAGTGGTAATTTTAAATATAGGTTGGACGGGTGCATAAGTGGGTGTTGGTGGGTGCGAGTTGGACTTGTCTAACATGGGTCAGTGGGCCTACCGTAGTGTTCCTTCATTCATATGTATTCAATTTTGTTAAATAAAACAACAACGATAAATATGCGTGCGTGGCAGCGAGGAGTCACAGTGGATCTCTTAAGAAGATAAACTTTTACAGACGTAAGTCCATAAAATCTTCATTTTTTTAAGTGATGGGTCGCCTCATTAGTGTGCAGCTTTGGCTGTATATTATGTGTGTGTCTCAGTGTCCGCCAGTTGAAGCTCTTGTTTACTGAGGCACAAGGACTCCCTTCTGTTTGTCAAGCACCACCACCAGCCAATCACAAAATAGCAAACTGATGACGTATTGTTGGATCCAGCGACCAACCAGTAGCAGACCCAGAAACTGATGACGGATTTTTCAGAACGGGCATACGACCAATAGGAGACCCAGAAACAAGCTATGTCATACCTTGGTAAGTAGTCAGTGTGTGATAACTGGCGCCAGGAACCCTTGTCTGCCATGAAGTGACCAGGGAACCTGGCGTCACCATCGGAATTGTGATAGTGACGTTATAACAAGCAGTAGTAGTTAGTAAGACAGTGACACTGTTCACATAGCGGGTGAGTCAAGAAGAGAAACAGTTTCCAGAGGCTGCCATCATGATGAAGATTAAGACACACGTGCAACAGTTAGGTTCTTTTAGCTTTAAAAAGAGATTGGACAGATATGTGAGTGGGAAGGGCTGGGTTTGATTGGTGTCGTGGGTAAGGAAGTAATTTCTTGGGTAGCTTTGGGTAGTGGTTGTTTTTGATAAGAACCTGCCTTGTATGGGCCAGTAGGTCTTCTGCAGTGTTCCTCCATGCTTATGTTCATATGTTAAACGTTTCGCCTACACAATAGGCTTCTTCAGTCAAAAAATACTGCTGCTGCCTCTGTATTTGACTGAAGAAGCCTACCGTGTAGGCGAAACGTTTCATCGATAAAGGTACCTAACTGTTGCACATGTGTCTTACTCAAGCACAGGACGAGCCTAATCTAGGGCCGGGCTGCGGGAGGAGGAAAACTCTCGTAACCCATCAAAGGTATATCACAGGTGGTGTACAGGTGACACAGGCTTTTAACGACCCTCTCTTGACCCTGTACTCACCCATTTGTACTCACCTATTTGTGGTTGCAGGGGTCGAGTCTTAGCTCCTGGCCCCGCCTCTTCACCGGTTGCTACTGGGCCCTCTCTCTCCCCGCTCCATGAGCTTTATCAAACCTCGTCTTAAAACTGTGTATGGTTCCTGCCTCCACTACGTCATTTTCTAGGCTATTCCACTGCCTTACAACTCTATGACTGAAGAAATCAAGCAGGATCCAGCCGAAATTTGCCGAAATTCTCCGAGAATTGTGAGTGGCGTCCCAGTGACTCCACGCTACAGTGTCCCACGCTGTTTCTCAAGTCACGTGTTCAGCGTCACTTGTATGTTGCTGTTGTTGTTCAGCTCAGCACAGCTGTTTCAGCAAGCCAGAGGTGAGTTTTGTGGTGATTTCTGCGTTCAGTGTGAGCTTCTCCACGTGTTTGTGGGGAGGAGAGGAGAGGAGAGGAAGTGGCTGTTCCTCACCTTGCCCATGCCCGCCCTGCCATACACACGCACGCTCCTCGCCGCTAGCCTACCATATACCACTCACCACTGCCCACTCCCTCTGCTGTGTTTTCTGCTGTTTTTCGTATGAATTCATTGCCAGTGCTGTGTATCCGAGTGCCCGAGGCCACTCGAAGCTGCGTGGATCAGCATCCCACGTAGATCACGACACCACGTGGATCGACACCACGTTGGGTGTGGCCGATGTCACGTAGACCTACAAAGCCACGTGAGTTACCAGATGTCCCAGGCCTCATGCTGTGGTCTGCTGCCCGCATCACATCGACGCTACCCACGATGCTGCCCGACTTCATGACGTCACGTTGTCTGCCTGACGTCACCTCGAGATGTCTGCCTGACGTCACCTCGAGATGTCTGCTGACGTCACCCACGATGCTGCCCGACTTCATGACGTCACGATGTCTGCTGACGTCACCTCACGATGTCTGCCTGACGTCACCTCACGATGTCTGCTGACGTCACTGCTGCTGACGTCACCTTGCGACATCACGCCTGACATCACATGATGTCACATCGAGTGTTCTAGTAATTATTTCAGTATTGTCGAGAAGATTGAGAGAAGATATATGTCGTGTGTTAATTAATTCCTCTCAGTCAGTGTTCTCACATTTTAGTATGTCTTAGTCAGTTTTATGCGCAGAAAAGCATCTTTTGCTAGTTAAGCCATATTGTACCGTATGTACAGCGGTGTGTTTGTAAGTTTTCCGTGTGTCCAGTGAGGTCTGTGGTCAGACCCTTGAGTTGTACCACTAAGTCACCCGCCTGACCAGTGGTTGACAGCTGATTTCTCAGCCCTGAGCGTATGAGCCCCCTTGTACAGAAAGCTTTTATGCTCGTCGCTCGTGATGTTCTGTAGAATCGTACCTGCTACGATTCCCATCGAGATTTGTTTCACTTCACCTCCAGACCTTCAGAGTGCAGTTATATGTAGAGAAACAAGTCTGGGGACGCTTAGGCTAACCTCTGCTATAACTCCAACTGTCGAGAGATGATACTCGTCAAGCCGCAGCCAGGCCTGTCGGCAGGCGCTGTGTCAGCCTCGTGTCACAAGCTTCAGTGAGCAGCCTGCACAAAGATGTCGTCACTTTGACTGCTAGCTCTCTCACTGCAGTCTGGTGTATGATGTTACGACTCCCAGATGTTTCGCCCAGTCGTCTCTGCCACGACTCGCTCCACAACTCGCTCCACGCTCGCCGGCAGTGACAGCCCAGCGACAGTACCAGTCGAGAAGTGTCCTCCTGAGTCGCTTGCCAGAAGTCCTGCCCAGTTGCCGAGTTTTGTCGACGCCTCACTCGAGGGCACCAGCATGTCGTGCCCCAGGTTGAGTGAAAACCTGCAGCGACTCCTACGATGTCTGCTTCACCGTTCCAGAGGAGACCGTACCCTGTTATGTCACAGCTCAGCCGCAGCGATGTCTCCCGTGTTGCAGTATCTGTTGCAGTATCTGTCCAGACGCAGGAAGGCGTGCAGTGATGCCCTTCGACGCTCAATGCCTTTGACCACGATGTTTAGCACACCCCACATGTTTTTTCTTCCCTCCCTGTAGGAAGTTTTTTTTTCCATGTCCATATGTATATATATGTTTTTATGTTGTGTTCTGTGCCCTGTTCCTACGAGAGAGAGACCGAGTTTCTTTTACTACCAGTATTGTCGCGTCGGGACGACGCGCGGTAGGTGGCCGAGCGTATGTAGACAGCCTGTACTGTCTGCACAGACAGCCCATGCTGTCTGCCAGCTTAGTTCATATTTCGCGCCACTCAAGTGCTGCCACCTATAGGCCTTGCCACTTCAGTATGCCCAGACTTGCCTCGCTCTCACTCACACAGCGGCCTGGCTTCAACACACAAGTACTCTCATCTCTCTCTCGCGGGCATGGCCCTGCCCGGGCCATGGGCACAAACACACAAGCCTGTGTAACCCACCACTACTTAACAATAAACTAAGAAGCCTCCGAAGAAGTATATCATTTAACTACCCGCTCTACAGCTACCAAACAAGCCCTTTATACTTCCTAATATCTCTCTGACTCATTTGTGTCTTCAACTTCCAATTGTGACCTCTTGTTTCTGTGTCCCCTCCCTGGAACATCCTGTCTTTGTCCACCTTGTCTATTCCACGCAGTATTTTATATGTCGTTATCATGTCTCCCCTGACCCTCCTGTCCTCCAGTGTCGTCAGGCCGATTTCCCTTAATCTTTCTTCATAGGACATTCCCCTTAGCTCTGGAACTAACCTTGTCGCAAACCTTTGTACTTTCTCTAGTTTCTTGACGTGCTTTATCAAGTGCGGGTTCCAAACAGGTGCTGCATACTCCAGTATGGGCCTGACATACACGGTGTACAGTGTCTTGAACGATTCCTTACTAAGGTATCGGAATGCTGTTCTCAGGTTTGCCAGGCGCCCATATGCTGCAGCAGTTATCTGATTGATGTGTGCTTCCGGAGACATGCTCGGTGTTATACTCACCCCAAGATCTCTCTCCTTGAGTGAGGTTTGCAGTCTTTGGCCACCTAGCCTATACTCTGTCTGTGGTCTTCTGTGCCCTTCCCCTATCTTCATGACTTTGCATTTGGCAGGATTAAATTCGAGAAGCCATTTGCTGGACCAGGTGTCCAATCTGTCCAGGTCTCTTTGAAGTCCTGCCCGGTCCTCATCAGATTTAATTCTCCTCATTAACTTCACATCATCTGCAAACAGGGACACTTCTGAGTCTAACCCTTCCATCATGTCGTTCACATATACCAAAAATAGCACTGGTCCTAGGAGCGACCCCTGTGGGACCCCGCTCGTCACAGGTGCCCACTGTGATACATCATTACGTACCATGACTCGTTGTTTCCTCCCTGTCAGGTATTCTCTGATCCATTGCAGTGCCCTTCCTGTTATATGCGCCTGATGCTCTAGCTTCTGCACTAATCTCTTGTGAGGAACTGTGTCAAAGGCCTTCTTGCAGTCCAAGAAGATGACCAACCATGCTAGACATGCTGCAGTCACTATATATTGTGCTGGATTATTACATTAACATGACTTATATCGCCTCTTTTAATAATAATAATAATATTATTATTATTATTATTATTATTATTATTATTATTACTATTGGAAAGCGCAGTAATCAAGGCTACAAGGAAGGGGAGAGTAGCTCCAGTTCTCCGGATCAAGGGCCCCTCGCCAGCCTCAAGGCACCCTGGTTAATGAGGGGTCATTACAACACTTAAGATCAGTGTCATGTCAGTTGCTTCTCCAGTCATGTCTCAAACATGTACATGTCTAACCAGTTTCTCAAATCGTCTTCAGAAACCCATTCTTATTTTTATCTAATTCTGTTTTTATTTAATTTTAAATGCTTTATCAAATTCAAAATGTTTTATCAAATTCTCAGTGTTTTATATAATTCTAAATGTATTTCTCTAATTCTAAAAGTTTGATCAAATTCTAAAGGTTTTATTGAATTCTAAAGATTTGCACCAAATTCTAAATTATTAACATTATCAAAACTAAGCGTTAAATCCTAATGGGTCATACAATGCTGATCTAATTCTAAAGGTTTTATTTAATTCTAATTTGTTCATCAATTTTTTTTAATTCCAAAGATTTGCATTTAATTTTAAATGTTTTGTCTAATTCTAAACGTTACGCCTAATTCTAAAAAAAATCATCAAGTTCTGATAATGATCTAATTCTAAACTTTTTATCTAATTTAAAATTTTTACCGATTTTTTTAAATCTAATTCTTAAGATTTTTATCTAATTCTAAAGACATTTAATTATAATTTTTTTTATCAAATTCTAAACGTTCATCTGATTTTAAAGGTTTGATCTAATTCTAAACACTTAATTATGAAGGCTTTTATATAATTCTAAAGACTTTTTATCTAATTGTAAAGTTTTATATAATTATAAACTTTTATCTAAGTCTAAACGTTTATCTAATTCTAAATGTTCATCTAATTCTAAGGGTTTATCTGATTCTAAATGTTCATCTAATTCTAAGGGTTTATCTGATTCTAAATGTTCATCTAATTCTAAGGGTTTATCTGATTCTAAATGTTCATCTAATTCTAAGGGTTTATCTAATTCTAAATGATCATCTAATTCTAAGGGTTTATCTAATTCTAAATGTTCATCTAATTCTAAGGGTTTATCTAATTCTAAATGTTCATCTAATTCTAAGGGTTTATCTAATTCTAAATGTTCATCTAATTCTAAGGGTTCAGTGATTATAAATGTTCATCTAATTCTAAGGGTTTATCTAATTCTAAATGTTCATCTAATTCTAAGGGTTTATCTAATTCTATATGTTCATCTAATTCTAAGGGTTTATCTGATTCTAAATGTTCATCTAATTCTAAGGGTTTATCTGATTCTAAATGTTCATCTAATTCTAAGGGTTTATCTGATTCTAAATGTTCATCTAATTCTAAGGGTTTATCTGATTCTAAATGTTCATCTAATTCTAAGGGTTTATCTAATTCTAAATGTTCATCTAATTCTAAGGGTTTATCTGATTCTAAATGTTCATCTAATTCTAAGGGTTTATCTAATTCTAAATGTTCATCTAATTCTAAGGGTTTATCTAATTCTAAATGGTTTTATTTAATTTTTTGAGGGTAAATTGTAATGTATGAAAGTTTTTCTTGTGTTGTTTTTTAAGTGTTGAGTCAGGTGAAGAGTGATGGCTAATTGATGTTTTTGTGTTCCACAGGTGAGACATCACCAGTGATGACATCTGATGGCAAGCTGTTGTGTGAGTATGTGTGTACACGCGCGTGTGTGTGCACGTGTGGTGGTATTGTACGAGGGTAGCCACGACGATGGTGGTGGTGTTGCAGGGTAGCCACGATGATGGTGGTGGTGTTGCAGGGTAGCCACGATGATGGTGGTGGTGTTGCAGGGTAGCCACGATGATGGTGGTGGTGTTGCAGGGTAGCCACGATGATGGTGGTGGTGTTGCAGGGTAGCCACGATGATGGTGGTGTTGCAGGGTAGCCACGACGATGGTGGTGGTGTTGCAGGGTAGCCACGATGATGGTGGTGGTGTTGCAGGGTAGCCACGATGATGGTGGTGGTGTTGCAGGGTAGTCACGATGATGGTGGTGGTGTTGCAGGGTAGTCACGATGATGGTGGTGGTGTTGCAGGGTAGCCACGATGATGGTGGTGGTGTTGCGGGGTAGTCACGATGATGGTGGTAGTGTTGCAGGGTAGCCACGATGATGGTGGTGGTGTTGCAGGGTAGTCACGATGATGGTGGTGGTGTTGCAGGGTAGTCACGATGATGGTGGTAGTGTTGCAGGGTAGCCACGATGATGGTGGTGGTGTTGCAGGGTAGTCACGATGATGGTGGTGGTGTTGCAGGGTAGCCACGATGATGGTGGTGGTGTTGCAGGGTAGTCACGATGATGGTGGTAGTGTTGCAGGGTAGCCACGATGATGGTGGTGGTGTTGCAGGATAGCCACGATGATTGTGGTGGTGTTGCAGGGTAGCCACGATGATGGTGGTGGTGTTGCAGGGTAGCCACGATGATGGTGGTGGTGTTGCAGGATAGCCACGATGATTGTGGTGGTGTTGCAGGGTAGCCACGATGATGGCGGTGGTGTTGCAGGGTAGCCACGATGGTGGTGGTGGTGTTGCAGGGTAGTCACGATAATGGTGGTGTTGCAGGGTAGCCACGATGATGGTGGTGGTGTTGCAGGGTAGCCACGATGATGGTGGTGGTGTTGCAGGGTAGCCACGATGATGATGGTGGTGGTGTTGCAGGGTAGTCACGATGATGGTGGTGGTGTCGCAGGGTAGCCACGATGATGGTGGTGGTGGTGTTGCAGGGTAGCCACGATGATGGTGGTGGTGTTGCAGGGTAGCCACGATGATGGTGGTGGTGTTGCACGGTAGCCACGATGATGATGATGGTGTTGCAGGGTAGCCACGATGATGGTGGTGGTGTTGCAGGGTAGCCACGATGATGATGGTGGTGGTGTTGCAGGGTAGTCACGATGATGGTGGTGGTGTCGCAGGGTAGCCACGATGATGTTGGGGGTGTTGCAGGGTAGCCACGATGATGGTGGTGGTATTGCAGGGTAGCCACGATGATGGTGGTGGTGTTGCACGGTAGCCACGATGATGATGATGGTGTTGCAGGGTAGCCACGATGATGGTGGTGGTGGTGTTGCACGGTAGCCACGATGATGGTGGTGGTGTTGCAAGGTAGCCACGATGATGTTGGGGGTGTTGCAGGGTAGCCACGATGGTGGTGGTGGTGTTGCAGGGTAGCCACGATGGTGGTGGTGGTGGTGTTGCAGGGTAGCCACGATGATGGTGGTGGTGTTGCAAGGTAGCCACGATGATGTTGGGGGTGTTGCAGGGTAGCCACGATGATGATGGTGGTGTTGCAAGGTAGCCACGATGATGATGATGGTGTTGCAGGGTAGCCACGATGATGGTGGTGGTGTTGCAGGGTAGCCACGATGATGGTGGTGGTGGTGTTGCAGGGTAGCCACGATGATGGTGGTGGTGGTGTTGCAGGGTAGCCACGATGATGGTGGTGGTGGTGTTGCAGGGTAGCCACGATGATGGTGGTGGTGTTGCAGGGTAGCCACGATGATGGTGGTGGTGTTCCAGGGTAGCCACGATGATGATGGTGGTGGTGGTGGTGTTGCAGGGTAGCCACGATGATGGTGGTAGTGTTGCAGGGTAGTCACGATGATGATTGTGGTGTTGCAGGGTAGCCACGATGGTGGTGGTGGTGTTGCAGGGTAGCCACGATGGTGGTGGTGGTGTTGCAGGGTAGCCACGATGATGGTGGTGGTGTTGCAGGGTAGCCACGATGATGGTGGTAGTGTTGCAGGGTAGTCACGATGATGATTGTGGTGTTGCAGGGTAGCCACTATGGTGGTGGTGGTGTTGCAGGGTAGCCACGATGGTGGTGGTGGTGTTGCAGGGTAGCCACGATGATGGTGGTGGTGGTGTTGCAGGGTAGCCACGATGATGGTGGTAGTGTTGCAGGGTAGTCACGATGATGATTGTGGTGTTGCAGGGTAGCCACGATGGTGGTGGTGGTGTTGCAGGGTAGCCACGATGGTGGTGGTGGTGTTGCAGGGTAGCCACGACGATGGTGGTGGTGGTGGTGTTGCAGGGTAGCCAGGATGATGATGGTAGTGTTGCAGGGTAGCCACGATGGTGGTGGTGGTGTTGCAGGGTAGTCACGATGATGGTGGTGGTGTTGCAGGGTAGCCACGATGATGGTGGTGTTGCAAGGTAACCACGATGATGGTGGTGTTGTTGCAGGGTAGCCACGATGGTGGTGGTGGTGTTGCAGGGTAGCCACGATGGTGGTGGTGGTGTTGCAGGGTAGCCACGATGGTGGTGGTGGTGTTGCAGGGTAGCCACGATGGTGGTGGTGGTGTTGCAGGGTAGCCACGACGATGGTGGTGGTGGTGTTGCAGGGTAGCCAGGATGATGATGGTAGTGTTGCAGGGTAGCCACGATGGTGGTGGTGGTGTTGCAGGGTAGTCACGATGATGGTGGTGGTGTTGCAGGGTAACCACGATGATGGTGGTGGTGTTGCAGGGTAGCCACGATGGTGGTGGTTGTGGTGTTGCAGGGTAGCCACGATGATGATGGTGGTGGTGTTGCAGGGTAGTCACGATGATGGTGGTGGTGTCGCAGGGTAGCCACGATGATGGTGGTGGTGGTGGTGTTGCAGGGTAGCCACGATGATGTTGGGGGTGTTGCAGGGTAGCCACGATGATGTTGGGGGTGTTGCAGGGTAGCCACGATGATGGTGGTGGTGTTGCAGGGTAGCCACGATGATGATGGTGGTGGTGGTGGTGTTGCAGGGTAGCCACGATGATGGTGGTGGTGTTGCAGGGTAGCCACGATGATGGTGGTGGTGGTGTTGCAGGGTAGCCACGATGATGGTGGTGGTGGTGTTGCAGGGTAGCCACGATGATGGTGGTGGTGTTGCAGGGTAGCCACGATGATGGTGGTGGTGTTGCAGGGTAGCCACGATGATGATGGTGGTGGTGTTGCAGGGTAGCCACGATGATGGTGGTGGTGTTGCAGGGTAGCCACGATGATGGTGGTGTTGCAGGGTAGCCACGATGATGGTGGTGGTGTTGCAGGGTAGCCACGATGATGATGGTGGTAGCCACGATGATGGTGGTGGTGTTGCAGGGTAGCCACGATGATGGTGGTGGTGTTGCAGGGTAGCCACGATGATGATGATGGTGGTGGTGGTGTTGCAGGGTAGCCACGATGATGGTGGTGTTGCAGGGTAGCCACGATGATGGTGGTGGTGTTGCAGGGTAGCCACGATGATGGTGGTGGTGGTGGTGGGAGAGCGTGAGTCATGAGGCACTGGTGGATCATGGTGCCACAAGCAGTGCCTTATTCCGGCACTCTTCTCCTGACCCACTGACCCTCCACTACTTGCCTTGTGCACAGTGAGTGGGAGGAGGGAGGGGGGGATGATAGCATACTCGTAATTTTGTTATGAAACAAGTGTGGATTCCACAGCAGTGGTGATGTGTTGGTGATGTCACTGTCGGTGATGAGGTGATAATGCTGGTGATGTCACTGTCGGTGATGAGGTGATAATGTTGGTGATGTCACTGTCGGTGGTGAGGTGATAATGTTGGTGATGTCACTGTCGGTGGTGAGGTGATAATGTTGGTGATGTCACTGTCGGTGGTGAGGTGATAATGTTGGTGATGTCACTGTCGGTGGTGAGGTGAGTGTTGAGGAAGTGACCACGTTGGTGTTTCTTGTGGTGACGATGTTGGTGGTGAGGTGTATTTAGTTGAATACTGAGGTATTTAATACTGGAGAATGTGGAAGAAGTGGAACGATCAACATGGGACAGACGGGATAAAGAGAGGGGGAAATGGTGACTTAGGATAGGCAGGATAGAGGAAGAATTACGTAACAAAAACAACGTAACATGTAGATCATGTGCAGAATTTGATTTCCTGCTGCTGTCTTTTCCTGAAGGATGTTTTTAGGGGTAAACGCCCCCTCCCCCACGGCCTGCTCCCAGACCTCTTGAATGGTGCGGCACATACTGTAGCAGCTGGCCTGCTTCTCTTCCTGCGACACTAGGAAGAGAAGCAGACGCAGAGAGGACAGCAGGCGCAGAGAGGAAGATGTGATATGAAGAATTAGAGAGGAATGTATTACCAAGTAAGGAATGGAAAGAGTATTAGTGTGGAGACTGGTGGGGCACGATGAGGGGGCTGGGGGATGGTGCAGCTGATCCTTGAGGGATTCCTCTGTAGGTCCTCGCCCCCAGGATGGTCACGGGTCGCCTCTCACTGGTCCTTGATTGCTCACACTGTTGCTATTAGCCTCTTGTACATCCCAGGAGTTTACCACCCAGTCTTACCTCGTGTACTCTTCAAATATGGTGACTCTTTATACTCCCTCCCCCTCCCCCTCCCCACACCCTCACTTTTCATCTCACCCTTTCCCTCATCCTCTCTCTCTCTCCCTCACCCTCACCCTAGTGTTGTGACTGACATTCTAGGGTAGGAGGTAGTGATCATAAAATAAATGCACCAGCATGTCAACTCCCCTGTTTTCTAATAATGTTATTTTCCCGTATAATCTACCTTGTGTGAGCAAAGCTCACACCTCTGCAACACAGTTGTCCTCAAAGATTTGTTAAGTTATGCCATGAATTAAGGAAAGATTATAGGGGGAAAATAAACATGATATTAGGAGACAGGGAAACTCGCGATCCTCTTAATTAAGTCTTCCGCTGGGGTAGTAAAATGTTGTGGCTGCACTGTGCTGTTAGTGCATGCAGGAGGCATACAGCGCTGTAATTGAATAATGAGTGTGATCAACAAATGCCTGAAGAGTGACCTAATACCTTGACGGAAGTGTAAGTGCTTTATAAAAGAAGGAAATTGTTCTCTTGTGAATCATTGTATTGTAGTGAAGGTGTGCAGACTGATACATAGTTGATACATGACCCAGAGGATGTGTGTGTGTGTGTGTGTGTGTGTGTGTTACGTCATCACGATGGTGTCATCCATTTACTGTTTTGGATGTTTGAGTTTTGTTAGTACCACTGGTACTGTGCCACTGTATTAAGAATATAAGAAAGAAGGAGCGCTGCAGAACACACTTTCTCTACTGCAGGAGCAGTAGAGAAGTGAAGACGATGTAATCAGTCCATCACCCTGAAGACGTAGATTTGAGGTTGTCAGTCCCTTAGCTTGGAGAACAGTTCTGTTCCACAAACTGAGGGACTGACAACCTCAAATGTATGTCTTCAAGGGTGATGGACTGATTGCATCGTCTTCACATCTCTACTGCTCCTGCCTACTTTCTGTACTCGACTGAAGAAGCCTACTGTGTAGGCGAAACGTTTAGGAATAAAGATGCGTAACTGTTGCCTGTGTGTCTTACCGGCCATAGGATGGTTATGGAATGCACAGTAAACTAGCCGTTGTTCTGGTGGTCAAACCAGGAATCAATGTAGTGAATTTAAGTAAACACTATCAAGTTTCAGGTTCCTTGTGTATGTAGGGGAACACAACAAGGTTCCAGGTGTACGTAGTGAAGGAGAATAGGAGAGCGCGGGGCTTCACTTGGCTCAGTACCACCTAAATCCTCTGAGCTTATGATGTTGTGAGGGATTACTCACCTGCCTTCCTTCCCTCCCCTAGACCCCCCTCACCTGCCTCCCTTCCCTGCCCTAGACCCCCTCACCTGCCTCCCTTTCTTGCCCTAGACCCCCTCACCTGCCTCCATTTCCTGCCCTAGACCCCCTCACTTGCCTCCCTTTCCTGCCATAGACCCCCTCACCTGCCTCCCTTTCCTGCCCTAGACCCCCTCACCTGCCTCCCTTTCCTGCCCTAGACCCCCTTTCCTGCCCTAGGACCTCCTCACCTGCCTCTCTTCCCTCCCTGACTTCTTCTAGACCCTCACCTGCCTTCCTGACTTCCTCTAGACTTTCAACTGCCTCCCTTCTCTCTCCTAGACCCCTCACTTGCCTCCCTGCCCTGCCCTCCCCTCCCCTACACTCCTCACTTTCCCCCCCCTCTCGATCATCTACCACCTCCCACGTCATGTTGTTTCTTCAGAGTTGTCTCAGAGCCTCAGTGTGGCTCTCCAGAGAGGGAACGCCTGTTGTATCCTGAGTCACTGGCCGGCGTCTGACGAACTCCAGCAGTTCCAGTCTGTAATTGTACAAGTAGATATACTATATAAATTCCTCAAAATAAAAAAAAAATTGTCCCAGTAAATATTAAAACAAACAAAAAAAAAAAAAGGTTAGAAATGGAAAAAAATAGTCAGATGACTTTCAGCAGAAATCTCAAGACTTTTCCTAGAAGTGATTTATTTCTCAACACACACACATACACACACACACACACACACACACACACACACACACACACACACACACACATGGTGACAGGTTTAATTAAAGTTATGAATTGGTAAAGGTTAAAGGTCATATATGTATTTTTGTACTCCTTGAATGTGTGTGTTGTTTAAAACGCCTTTGATAACATTATCACAGTGTTAAGGTCATGGCTGTCTTGCTTACGTAAGAGGTTAAAGGTCTGTGAACTTGCGTATATGTGAAGGTCACCACTCTGGATGGTGGAGTACCTTAAAAGGTCGGCTTGTTCTTGTCGTCTTAGTAATAATAACAATAATAATTATATCTATTTCTACAAGTACATGTACAAGGTATACAGTCCTAGCTGACATCAGTGACATACTACTATATAGAAAGCCGCTTGTTATGCTGATCAATTCGGGCAAATTAGGTCAATTTTGTCCCCAGGATGCGACCCACACCAGTCCACTAACACCCAGGTACCTATTTTACTACAAGGTGAACACGGACAGCAGGTGTAAGGTGACTAGCATCCTGGTACCTACTTGCTGCTAGGTGAACAGGGGCAGTAGGTGTCTTAAGGAAACACGTCTTAATGTTTCTACTCGTACCGTGGATCGAACCACGGACCTCTCCTGATCAGCCAGGCTGTAACGCATACGCTGGACTGCGTGCGGCTGGCACCAGCAGCCTGGTCGATCAGACCATGATCCATTGGTAGGCCTGGTCTGGGACCGGGCCGCGGGGGACTCTGACCCCCGACACAACCTTCAGGTAAACTTTAGTGAGACAGATCTTTCGTTCATGTTAATGGTTCATGATCACGTGGTGTTGATGGTTGTTAGTGGTTCTTGATCACGTGGTGTTAATGGTTGTTGGTGGTTCTTGATCACGTGGTGTTAATGGTTGTCAGTGGTTGTTGATCACGTGGTGTTGATGGTTGTTAGTGGTTCTTGATCACGTGGTGTTAATGGTTGTTGGTAGTTCTTGATCACGTGGTGTTAATGGTTGTCAGTGGTTGTTGATCACGTGGTGTTGATGGTTGTTAGTGGTTCTTGATCACGTGGTGTTAATGGTTGTTGGTGGTTCTTGATCACGTGGTGTTAATGGTTGTTAGTGGTTCTTGATCACGTGGTGTTAATGGTTGTTGGTGGTTCTTGATCACGTGGTGTTAATGGTTGTTAGTGGTTCTTGATCACGTGGTGTTAATGGTTGTTAGTGGTTGTTGATCACGTGGTGTTAATGGTTGTTAGTGGTTGTTGATCACGTGGTGTTAATGGTTGTTGGTGGTTCTTGATCACGTGGTGTTAATGGTTGTTGGTGGTTCTTGATCACGTGGTGTTAATGGTTGTTGGTGGTTCTTGATCACGTGGTGTTAATGGTTGTTAGTGGTTCTTGATCACGTGGTGTTAATGGTTGTTGGTTCTTGATCACGTGGTGTTAATGGTTGTTAGTGGTTCTTGATCACGTGGTGTTAATGGTTGTTGGTGGTTCTTGATCACGTGGTGTTAATGGTTGTTAGTGGTTCTTGATCACGTGGTGTTAATGGTTGTTGGTGGTTCTTGATCACGTGGTGTTAATGGTTGTTAGTGGTTCTTGATCACGTGGTGTTAATGGTTGTTGGTGGTTCTTGATCACGTGGTGTTAATGGTTGTTAGTGGTTTTTGATCACGTGGTGTTAATGGTTGTTAGTGGTTCTTGATCCAGTGGTGTTAATGGTTGTCAGTGGTTGTTGATCACGTGGTGTTAATGGTTGTCAGTGGTTGTTGATCACGTGGTGTTAATGGTTGTCAGTGGTTCTTGATCACGTGGTGTTAATGGTTGTTAGTGGTTTTTGATCACGTGGTGTTAATGGTTGTTAGTGGTTCTTGATCACGTGGTGTTAATGGTTGTCAGTGGTTGTTGATCACGTGGTGTTAATGGTTGTCAGTGGTTGTTGATCACGTGGTGTTAATGGTTATTGGTGGTTCTTGATCACGTGGTGTTAATGGTTGTTAGTGGTTCTTGATCACGTGGTGTTAATGGTTGTTGGTGGTTCTTGATCACGTGGTGTTAATGATTGTTATGGTAACAAATTCCTCAGTGGGGAGTGGAGAATAACATGGTGTTGTATGGTGACAAATTCCAGCTGCTGATCTATGAAAGCAAGATCACTGCTGCGGTGTTCCTGATGTCTTGTGTTCTTATACGTAACACAGGAACACCATCTCATAGAAGGAATGAAACATTTAGGGAACACTAAAAGGTAAAGGCCAGAAGAATGGGTGAATAATGAGAACTTTCAAAACAATAGAAGTGGTGCTAATGATGGCATTGTACAAATCACTGGTATTTTGTTTCGTTCAGTGTTGATGGCTTTGTTCAAGGCAGGAAAGATAGCAACGCTGGAAAAATATAGAGTGCATCCTGCCTGTATACAACCAATGATGTAAACTACTAGGTGCACCTATGACTGCTGGGAGGGGGGAGGATACCTTTAATTCCATGGATCAAGAATTCTCCACCAGCATCAAGGCGATGACCTTGATGGGTCAGAAGTTGTAAGACGAAGGTGTTATTATTGTAGTGTGGTGAGGGCAGTGGTGGAAGCTGTCACAGGAAGTAGGAAATTGTCTGTAGTCTTGGTTATCATGGTGTGAGCTGCTTATTGTCTGCTGACAAGTGGTGCAGCAGCAGCAGCAGAAGGGTTAATGGCGCATGTTTGTTTCTCTGTGATAAAGACTGTTACTGGCAGCCACGAGCTTAATGACTTAACCTCTCACCCTCAGATTGGCACTCTGGGGAGGGGAGGGATAATTTCCACATTAAGGTACTGACCTGCAATACCCTGCCTCTCCTCTGCTCACTTTAATGTATATAGAGATCACGTTGACCTTCATGTGGTATTGTGATAGCTAAGCTGAGTGCACACACTGGCTCATGACCTTTGTTACCGATTTTCTCATTAATTCTCCACTATCTTCAACACTATGTGCTTAGTTGTTTACTTATTGAAGAATATAGAAATAATATAATAACCTATGTGATTTGTTAAGACATTAAAGAAAATAAAGATAGCAGATATGTTAAGTAATTTTCCTAAATTTGCTTACAACAAATTAAGTCAACTATAAACCCAGATGTACTCCTGTTAACCTTTTTTTTTGGGCCTAGTTCCTAGGTCTTACGTGTATCCATGTGCTGTCGCGCTACCCTCCACAACATGGTATGGGATACAGAATAAACTAGTAGCTTCGGTGGCAAAATCTAAGAATCCTCTGAGTACTTATATGGTGGCAACACCAGACAAGCCTGGCCCAGGGCCGGGCTGCGGGAGTAGGAACACTCAAAACCAGTCATAGACATATCAAAGGTCATTGTTCTTTTGTGTGTCAGTATCCTTTAGTACTCTCGTAATTTTGTTATATTTTTAGTTGTGTTTGTGTGTTGTTGAGCGCCTTGAGGTATCTCACTGTTGTCTTCTGCCATGATCGCTTTCAGTCTTCCGTAGTCTTCATGTTAACTTGTCGGTGACCTTCCCTAACTGTTTCCTCAGTGTTATCACAGGTGTGTCATCACGTGTGACGGTGGAGTACCTTTGCTTCAGCTGTCACCCCTCCAAGCTAATATTATGTTATAAATGTCTTCCACTTGACAGCTTCCTTACGTCAGTTGCTGGCCAGCTGAGCTCTGGTTCCTACGTTGTACAACGTGCGGGCAGTAGCAACAGCTTGGTTGGCCAAGCTTTGATCCATCAGGTGGCCTGGTATGGGACCGGGCAGAGGAGGCGTTGGCCCCTGGAACACTCTTCAGGTATACTACAGGTAGGTAGGTAGCTAGGTAGGTAGGTAGGTAGGTAGGTCTCTCTTATACACCTTCACTATCTTTCCCACCCATTTCTCTTTTCCATGACACTTTCTCAAAACATTTCTCGTATCAGTATAGTTCCCTCTTCCGTGGTTCAGTTCCTGGTTTGTTGTGGTGTGTGGTGGTGCTAGTAATGTGATGGGGTGGTAGTGCTGGTGTTGTGTGGTGATGGTGGTAGTGCTGGTGTTGTGTGCTGATGGTGGTAGTGCTGGTGTTGTGTGGTGATGGTGGTAGTGCTGGTGTTGTGTGGTGATGGTGGTAGTGGTATAATTGATGGTGGTGGAAGTGATGTGTGGGTCTGGTGGTGGCGCTGGTGGTGTGTTGCGGTAGTGGTGCTGGTGGTGTTGAGGTGGTAGTGCTGGTGGTGTTGAGGTGGTAGTGCTGGTGGACCTAGTAGCTGGTCGCTACTAGGTCCACTCTCACGGCTACAAGAGCCTCATCGTACCTCTTCTTAAAGCTGTGTATGGATCCTCCCCCCCCCCATTACTTCTCTCTGCAGATTGTTCCACTTCTGACAATTCTAAGGCTGAAGAAATACTACCTAACATCCTTCTTGACTCATCTGAGTTTTCAACTTCCAGTTGTATCATCTTATGTCCATTTCCCATCTCCGAAACATTCTGTCCCTGTTCACCTTGTCAGTTTCACTTAGTGTTTTGTACGTCGTTATATCACTCCTAGTGGTGGTCGTTGTGTATGATGGTGGTAGTGGTGGTCATTGTGTGTGGTGGTTGTGTGGTGGTGGTAGTGGTGGTGAGCGTGTGTGATGGGTGTTCGGAGGTAGTGATGATGTAGTGGTAAGGGTGGTAGTGATGGTGTAGTGGTAGTGGTGGTTGTGTGGTGGTAGTGACGGTGTAATAGTAATGATGGTGTAGTGGTAATGGTGGTGGTGGTAATGATGGTGTAGTGTTAGGAGCGGTAGTGATGTAGTGATAGTGGTAGTGATGGTGTAGTGGAAGTAGTGGTGGTGGTGTTGAGGAGGGGGAAGTAAGACTGGTGTGTTTGTGTTGGTAGAGTGAGGGAGGGCGGGAGTGCAGGGCCCCACTGACTGCAGGTGTGTGCACTCACCCAGCTGTGTCTGCACCACTCCAGCTCCTGGACCACTGAGAGAGAGAGAGAGAGAGAAATACATATACAGATATCGATCTAGTGAATGAATTAGTTCAGGGGTTCTTATCCTTTATGTGGTTACAGACCACCAATGACGTGTTCAGTGTGTGGTCATACCACCTTCACCAGACTGTGGACATCATCACCACCAGTAATGTTAACTATCAGTATGACCTTAGAAGATGTCAATAGCTCGGCTTTACTTTACGTACGGATAGCTAGCAACAGTTGATTCTAATTTAACAAGAACTTTTTTTTTTAATTGTTCAGAGATGGAGTCTCATACTTCCATTATTTGACTCCCATACCCTCTTGGTGGTATTTATACCCCCCCCCCCGGGGGTACAGATACCACCGGTTAAGAACCCCTGGATTAATGTATGCATGAAGGAGTTGTCATTGGAATGTATGGGAGGATTTCGAGAGTGTACTCCTGCAGCCAGGTCTGCATGGTGCCAGCAACAACAGCATGGTTGGTCAACCAGACTGTTGTTTCTGGCGGCTCGGAGGCCAACATATCCATCAGTCTGCTTGGTACGGCATTTAGCGGACATACTTCTCTGGTTTCCTCTTGAGGACTTTTATCCTTTTCCAGCCTTGTTTCTGATATCTTCTGTAGTGTGTTAAACATTCTGCACACATGGATGTTGACATAACGTTCTCTTATGGTGCCCACGGTGCCCCTGCTTTTTCACCTAGTTTATTGTACAATTTCTTTCATATATCTCACCCCAGGAGGTTATGCAGTGTGAAGAATTGGGACTAAACCCTCAAGTATCCTCCATGTATACATTATCATGTCTCACTTCTCTGCTCTACAGAATACATATTTAGGACCGAGGTATTCCCAGTAATTTAAATATTTTATTGTGTCTTTGTTGGCTGTAAATGATCATTGTATCTCTTCCACTTCTGCTGGCCTTCATGCCCTGAAAGAAGCAGTCATAACTGAACAGTATTCTAAGCAATTTGAATATTGTCAGTATTGGTATTATTTCCCATGTATGTAAAGTTCTCATTATCCTTCTCGTCATTTTCCTGGATTTCGTGACAATTTCCGTATTCTTTTTCAGATGATGGATCAGCTGTTCAGTTTGTCCTGTTTAGCTTCAGTTTTGTATACGATGTCCAGTTTGAGTTCATTGTTTTCATATATATAACCTTCTGTACGGTCTTCTAGGCTTTCTTTTTATGTTTTATATTTTCAGGTTTTCTCAGTGGTATATATTTTATACAGACTGTATGCTTCTGTGTTCAGCTTTTCGTGACACTAGTGAGAGTTTCCAAGGGTATATACCTCTAGTTTTTTTGTTTTGTTCCAGTCAGTTCTCTGATTGTGGAAGTTATATTTACTGAACATCCCTTTTTGTATACTATTTCTGGAGATTTCCACCTCTGAATTTACGATGTGCTATTACAGAGTTCACTAACTCGAATTTTGGCACACTTCCTGGGTGGAATATGGAGGCAGTGTAGATCACACGGTGTAGTACACTCTTTTGTGAGGTAGTGTGGCAAGTGTCTGGCTGTCAGGTATTCCATTAAGGTTAGACGGGCATTTTTTGTGTTGGCAGTGTGTTGTTGTGATTTTTGTATAACAGAATGGAATCTTTAAAAGAAAGAATAGTGTATGTGTGTGATATTATGTATCAAGCGGGGTAAAACGTCTTGTGAAACTCTCAAAATGTTTAAGCAAGTACTTGGCGACGAAACAATGGGTCAGATACAGTGTTTTCAAATTTTTTTTATTCAAAGCAGAATAAACATTAGCTGAGGTTGATACACACTGGTCGTCCAGCAACGTCAAAAACAGACGCCAATATTGAAAACGTGAGGAAAACTATTCATGAAGATCATCGCCAGCGTCCAGGACATGGCAGGCGCTGTGGGAATGTCTTACATGACTCGTATCAAAGCATTTTGACTGAAAAATTTGAGCATGAAGCGAGTGGCTGCGAAATTCGTTCCCCGCTTGCTGACTCAAGACCAGAAAGATCATTGTTTTCTGGCCAAGAACAACATGGCGGTCATCCCCAACCCTGTCTACTCCCAGATCTAACCCCCCGTGACTTCGTCTCTTCTTAAAAATTAAAAGGGCACTGAAGGGGCAGCGTTTCAGTGACACGGGGGAGATTCAGAGTCTCATGTTGTGCTGGACGCCGGTCAGAAAGAGTTCCAGAAATGTTTCGAGAAGTGACATAGGCGCTGGGATCAGTTATTTATTATTATTAAAGATTAGCCGGTATTCTCCCGGCCCGGGCCTTTTCCAAGTGGTGGCCCGGCCTTGGCTCCCTCTTTAGGGAGTGTCTGAGACCTAAGTCTCCCATGGGAGGAGGCACAAGTACCTCCTCATCTTTGGGACCAACTGTCCCCAGGCCTAGCCACAAGCTAGGCCTCCCTGGGATCAGTGTATAGCTTCCCAAGGTGAAGGAAGACAACTTCAACTTGGTCATTAGAAAGACCAAAAAGGCAGAATACCGTGACTGGAACAATACACATATAACCCGCACATATGAGAGAGAAGCTTACGACGACGTTTCGGTCCGACTTGGACCAATTTAATTTGTAAATGGTCCGACTTGTGCCAATTTACTTTGTAAATGGTCCAAGTCGGACCGAAACGTCGTTGTAAGCTCCTTTTTTCCATGTGCGGGTTTATTTGTGTATAGGTAATTAGGTAAACCCATACATTTTTTTTACGGCAGTCCAGAAAATTTTTGCTAGCACCTCATACACTTGTTTGTACTTCTATGATGTTGTGATCAAAGTATATTGTATTTGTGTTATAACTCTGAGCAGTTCTTCGTTGTTCGTGAAAAATCAAACCCAGTGTATCTTCACTAGCTTTCTGGTATGTATCTATTTAGCCAATGTGCTTCCAGGAACTCCTGGACAATGCTGTTATTCACCATTTTGTTTCACATTTGGGAGGTTAATATTTCCAAATGGATATTCAACTTTCTGACAGAACACAAAGAATATTAGTAAGCAGAGGAAAATTCAGCATTTGCAAAGTAACGAGCACACTACCCCAGGGCACGGTGCTGGCTCCACTGTTGTTTCTTATTCTCAGCACACATAAAACCATTCGCCACAGTTTCGTATCATCAGCTGTGGATGTTACAAAGAGAAGACTGAAAATAACCTCGGTAGAAGGTATGGGAAAAATTGCAAGAAAATATAAGCAAAGTCTAATAGTGTTCAAGGGAGAATAACATGTTCAGTAAAGTAAAAGGACACAAGTGCAACTAATGTGACATTTATTGTGGCAACGTTTCGCTCTCCAGGAGCTTTATCAAGCCATTGATAAAGCGAAACGTTGCCACAATAAATGTCACATTAGTTGCACTTGTGTCCTTTTACTTTACATATTGTCGGTAATTCTACCAACTTTATTACAACATGTTCAGTGGTGACAAGTTCCAACTGCTTAGATATGAAAGAATGAAGAACTCAACAAGTACACTGTATGCAGGGCTCAAGATCACCAGATAGAACTAAAGGTACACGTGAGGGAAGAACTTGGGGAGTAATAATGTCAGCTGACCTTTCAAAGAATACAACAGGGCAAATGTCACAACACCTAGGAGAATGATGGGAGTAGATAATGAGGGTTTTCAAAATAAGGGAAATAGTGCCAATGGTGACACTATTCAGATTGCTTGTGCTCTCTCGCTTAGAGTATTGATCAGTGTTGACAGCTCAGTTCGGAGTAAGAGAGATCATTTACGGCCCACATAAGGGTCAATAAAGTATTTAAATTACCAGGAACGCCTCGGCGTCATGAATAAACTCACATATATAATATATATGTGAAAAGTATTAAGGGTCTAGTCTCAAATCTTCACACAGCGATAACAATATACTGGAGATACTGAAGTGAAAGACGCGGAAGTGTAAAATAAACCCAGGGAAAAGCAGGAGTGCAATAAGAGAACATTGTGTCAACATCCCTGGTCCAAAACTGTATGACATCGTAACAGAAGATGTCAGAAACACTACTGGGATAAATGTAGAAGTCTTCATGAGGAAACAGAACATACACATACACACACCACAGAGAGAGAGAGAGAGAGAGAGAGAGAGAGAGAGAGAGAGAGACCGGTTTCCACAGCGAGTCAGGACAAACACAGCATACAGTGTGCGCGGGTTCAGTCAGCATACAACAAGCAGACACATAGTTCACTTGTAACTACCGGTAGTTTTGCGAGGCTACCACCCCCCTTTACCCCCCGCGGCCCCCGCCAACACCAGGCCTCCTGGTTTACATCCTGATCACTAAGGTTGTTAGTACTAGCCGCACACAGTAAAAACGTAGCAACCATATCTCTGCTGATGAGGACCTGAGTTGAGGAAATGCTGGAGCCTGTGCAGCAAGCTGAGAGGTGGGTAATAAAATGAGTACTGCAGAGAAAACCTTTATTGTAGACTGCGTTTCGCTCAGGACTTAGCTTAATCAAGAGTGATAAAGGCCAGTCATGTGCGAAACATGTTCTGCAGTATAGGTTTTGTGTGTGTTACTTGTGTGTTATAGATGGTCTTGGCAGTGTTGGGGGTGCAAGCGGCAGCAGCAGCAGCAGCGGCAGCAGCAGCAGCAGCAGCAGCAGCAGCAGCAGGTACAGCCTGCTGACACGGAGGGCAGTGAATGAAACGCGCGGTGCACACCAAGGAGCGAAACGTTGTGTCAATACAAACCTGTTTTTACAGAGTGTCTTCTAGTCAGTGTTGTGAGCAGTGCGATGGTTGTATCGAGGATGGGCATCAGTGCATCAAGGACACAGTCAAACGTTCATTTAGCAACGCTTCTCAATCACTGGAGGTGTGTCATGTACGTAGCCTCGTTAAATTAATCTTAAGTGTGTAGATAAATGGTTCAGAGAACCAACAAGTTGATAAATTAGACACACGTGCAACACTTGGAGTCGATTACATGGACTCCAGGCTGAGGGACTGATTACCTCAAACTCCTTCTGATGTTCACCATTCTTCTTTGTGGACTGATGAAGCCGCTGTGTGGCGAAGCAATTACCCAATAAAGTTACCCAAGTATTACAAATGTGTCTAATTTATCAGTCTTAGTCTGTTTGTATGTGTCTGATTCACTCTTTGTCGATCTCTGACGTCTTCTGCTCGCTGAAAACCCTTTTAAAAGTCTTGAAGATGTCCTCACTTGACTGGAAGAGACAGAGATACGTGATATATTGTGTAGGTGGAAAGTACCTGAGAGCGTAGCATCAGATCTGCCACAACAACTTATTAGAGTGAGAAAAATGGAATAAATCCATTAACAAGCAGGGGCGCCCTGGGCACAATAAGACAACACTGTATCAACATCCTTGGTTCAAGACTCTTCAACCTGACACCAGCAGATATCAGAAATGTTGGCGGTACAGGTGTAAGAGTTTTCAAGAGGAAACTGGATCACCACTTTCACCAAGTGCCAGAACAACTAGGCTGTGATGGTTATGTGAACCAGTGGGTGGCCAACAGCAACAGCCTAGATGAACAGGCAATCAGCAGAAGAGCCTCCCCCCCCCCAGCTTCGGGCTTAAGAAGAATCTCGAAACTGGTCACAGGTATATTGCAGGTACACCTACACACTGCCTACCAGCACTCCTACCAGCTTAATGTAACATGTACAGTAGTGTACACACTGCCTACCAGCACTCCTACCAGCTTAATGTAACATGTACAGTAGTGTACACACTGCCTACCAGCACTCCTACCAGCTTCATGTAACATGTACAGTAGTGTACACACTGCCTACCAGCACTCCTACCAGCTTAATGTAACATTTACAGTAGTGTACACACTGCCTACCAGCACTCCTACCAGCTTAATGTAACACGTACAGTAGTGTACACACTGCCTACCAGCACTCCTACCAGCTTAATGTAACACGTACAGTAGTGTACACACTGCCTACCAGCACTCCTACCAGCTTAATGTAACATGTACAGTAGTGTACACACTGCCTACCAGCACTCCTACCAGCTTAATGTAACATGTACAGTAGTGTACACACTGCCTACCAGCTTAATGTAACATGTACAGTAGTGTACACACTGCCTACCAGCACTCCTACCAGCTTAATGTAACATTTACAGTAGTGTACACACTGCCTACCAGCACTCCTACCAGCTTAATGTAACATTTACAGTAGTGTACACACTGCCTACCAGCACTCCTACCAGCTTAATGTAACACGTACAGTAGTGTACACACTGCCTACCAGCACTCCTACCAGCTTCATGTAACAGGTATCAGGTAACTTACTTAAGCCTGGCTTTTAGCAGCATGGCAGGTCAGGTATCACTGCCACACCTTACAAACTACGCACAAACTAACCAACGTTGTTATTAGTGTCTCTTTGTGGCAGTCCTAAACCCATAAGGGTTATATAGCGCTTGGAAAGTGGGAGGCAATTAGATTTGATTCGAGGAAGGGGAGAATAGCTCAAATTTTCTGAATTTAAAGTCTTTCAGTGTCATCGGTGTCTCACCTGTGATGGTAACGATGGTATTTATTTAAGATATACCTGGAGGGTGTTCCGGGGGTCAGCGCCCCCGCGGCCCCGTCCATGACGAGGCCTCCCGGTGAATGGCCTGATCAGACAGGCTCCTGATACCAGCCTCACGAAGTTCAACGTATGCACCACAACCTGGCTGATTAGGAACTGACTTGAAGAACTTATCATGTTCTCTCCTGAAGACAGCCAGGGTCCTGTTGGTAATTCTTCCTGTGTGAAAGGAGAGTGTTGAAAAGTCTTGGTCCCTTCACACTTATGAAGTTTTCCTTTAGTGTACTCATTGCACCCATGCTTTTCACTGGGGGTATTTGCAATATCTTCAAAGCTGTCATAGTGAATGGTGTGTCTGCAGCTTTAGGACCAACCCCTCTAGAATTTTCCAAATGTAAATTATAATGTATCTTTCTCACCTACGTACAAAGGAGTACAAGTCCAGGGACTTCAAACGTTCCCAGTAATTTAGATCCTTGACTGAGTTTATATGATCAGTGAGGTTTCTCTGCACATTCTCCAGGGCTGCACTTTCATTTGCTTTGTACGGAGCTGTTAAGAGTACAAC
The DNA here is from genome assembly GCF_038502225.1 of Cherax quadricarinatus. Classification (NCBI taxonomy): domain Eukaryota; kingdom Metazoa; phylum Arthropoda; class Malacostraca; order Decapoda; family Parastacidae; genus Cherax; species Cherax quadricarinatus. The sequence continues at coordinate 5,948,564 of NC_091306.1, read as the reverse complement.
AGTACTCCAGCCTAGAGAGAACAAGTGATATAAAGTCTCACCGTTAGCTTGACATCTTTTGTTTGTGATTGTGATAATGAAAGTGTTGTGATCCTTGCAGGTGAAGGGAGAGCAGTGCGTGAGGGCACAATACCCTCCCACACACGCACGTAGAGGTGTGCATGAGAGCACAGTACCCCACACACACGCACACACACAGAGGTGGACTTTGAAAAAGCCATTGACAACATGCCCACGCAATTTGCCCCAGGCCCAGACTCGTGGAACTCAGTGTTATCAAGACCTGCAAGAAACTCCTGTCGTGTGCCGCATGCATACTGTGGAGTGGGAGCCTCATCACTGGGGAGTCATCCCACAGTCGCTAAAAACAACGGATGTAGCCCCACTTCATAAAGGTGGCAGTAAAGCCACCTTTACGAAGATGTCATAAACAGCTTTGAGAGGGTTTTGAGAAGCAAGATCACAATCACTTGGATTCCCAACAATTGCACAATCCAACGCAGCTTGGATTCAGAGCAGGTCGCTTCTGCCTCTCATAGCTACTGGACCACTATGATATGGTCTTGGATGCACTGGAGGACAAAGAGAATGGAGAAATAGTGTGCACAGACTTTGCAAAAGCCTTCGACAAGTTCGTTCATGGTGTAATAGCACACAAAATGCGCACTAAAGGAATAACTGAAAAAGTGGGCAGATGGATCCACCGTGAGGCCTGGTCATGGACCTCCAGGTATAATCCAGGTATATCCCCACACATAGTATATCAGGGCACAAGAGAATACAAAGACTAATAGTAAAGACAGTTAAGTCAGAAGCTGACACGGTGAAAACTGTTCCACAAGGCACAGTACTCGCCCCCATCCTGTTCCTCATCCTTATATCTGACATAGACAGAGATGTAAATCATCACTGTGTCTTCTTTTACCGATGATACTAGAATCTGCATGAGTGTCATCCATTGAGGACACGGTAAATCTCCAAGTAGATATAAACCAAGTCTTCAAATGGGCCACAGAAAACAGTATGATATTCAATAAGGACAAATTCCAATTACTTCATTATGAAAAACTTGAGGAATTAAAACCTAGAACAGAGTATAAGAAACTTTAACCACACAGTAGAGTGAGAAATTAATGTGAAAGACTTAGGAGCCATAATGTCAGAGGATCTCACCTTCAAGGATCACAAGTGTCATCACAACTGCGAGGAAAATGATAGGATGGATAATGAGAACCTTCAAAGCAAGGGATGCCAAGTCAGTGATTCTCCTTAGTCATTTGTGCTGTCTAGGCTGGAATACTGCTGTACACTAACAGCTCCATTCAAGGCAGGCGACATTATAGATCGAGAGAATGTACAGAGAACCTTGACGGCATATACAAGCTCAGTAAAGCACCTCGATTGCTGCGAATGTTTGAAGGCTCTGGACCTCTACTCCATAGAGCGCAGGCGAGAAAGGTATATTATAATTCTCCCCTGGAATATCCTAGAAAGATTGATCCCAGATCTGTACACAGAAATCACTCCATATGAAAGGTAAAGACTTGGCAGGCGGTGCAACATCCCTTCAATGAAAGCAAGGGTGCAGTGAGTACACTAAGATAAAAAAAACACAATAAGTGTCCGGGGCCCGAGGTTCAACTACCTCCCAGCATACATAAAGGGGATTAACAATAGACTCTTGGCTGTCTTCAAGCGGGAGCTGGACGGTTATCCAAAGCCAGTACCTGACCAGTCGGGATGTGGTTCGTACGTCGGTCTGCGTGCGGCCAGCAGCAACAGCCTGATTGATCAGGCCCTGATCCACCAAGAGGTCTGGTCGTAGACCGGGCCGAGGGGGGATTGACCCCTGAAACACCCTCCAGGTATACTCCGATACACATTGGTTTATGAGGGTACACTACCCCCTACACACAAAAGTATGTATCAGGGCACAATACCCCCCATCCCCACAGGTATGTATGAGAGCCCTATACCCCCCTCCCCAAACACAGATGCGCACACCGTCACACCTTCAAATAACAAAAAAAGGCACAATACCGTGACTGGAACGATACACAAATAACCCGCACATAAAAGAGAGAAGCTTACGACGACGTTTCGGTCCGACTTTGACCGAAACGTCGTCGTAAGCTTCTCTCTTATGTGCGGGTTATTTGTGTACCGTCACACCTTTGTTTGTAATGTCCTGTCTGGCAGCAGCCGGCAGTGACGTCACCGGTAAACATTCTCTACACACCTAAGCTTCACTACGTTTCGCCCTCTGCACTATACAGGGCGACGCATCATCAGAAGCTTCATTTCCCATAATACGTAATATAATAATAACAACAATAATAATAATAATAATCTACTTTACTTCCTGGCGACATCTGGCATGTGGACTGTGACGTCACCGCTGCATCCCGCTGTCACCCGCACGATCATTCCTGTAGTTCCTTCAATATTTTATTAGTGACTCGGTATGCTATATTGTTGTAGCTTTAAATATCCAGGTCATTACTGGTTCACGCTAATGAAGAAAGATAAATGAAAGTGTATTCACTGATATATGGTAATGTACACAACGTTGACCAGGATTTCACAGATTCCATCACCGTCTTAAATAGAATATACATGGTCATTTATTATTATTACTATTATATTATTATTACTACTATTATTTTATTGTTGTTGTTGTTGTCTCAGATCTGCACAGTGCGATAGCAACATAACCCCAGTGAAAAGCAGGGGTGCAGTGGGCACTATAAGGGAACACTGTATCAACATCCGTGGCCTCAGATTATTCAATATCTTACCAGAAGGTATATCAGAAACACTGCTGGAACTGGACAAGTATCTTCACCTGGTGACAGATTAACCAGGCTGTGATGGATATGAAAGTTAAGACACATGTGCAACATCTGGATATCTTTATTGTAGACGTTTCGCCATCCAGTGGCTTTATCAATACAGATTCTAGGACATAATAGGAAGACAGTAGAACTATATACAAAAGATGAGGTAATCAGTCCCTCGGCCTTGGAGTTAGTGTTCACAGCATCGTGGTGGAGGAGAATCTGGAGCAAAGGCAAGAAGACTGGCGGTTATATAGGCGTCAGTGGATAGGGACGGGCAGCAGACGAGGGCAGTCACTAGTAGGCGGGATTCCCCAGTGGAAGTAGGTCCTTCCCAAAGAGGGGATATGTGTGAGCCAGCGGGCCTCCAGCAGCAACAGCCTAGTTGACCAGGCAGGCACCAGACGAGCCTGGCCCATGGCCGGGCTCCGAGAGTAGAAAGTTTCTGGAAACTCATCAAAGATATATCACTGATAATGGTAATTCGTAAGGGTCATTAAGCGCCCTGAGAATGGTGAGTTTGATCCAAGGAAGAGGAGAAGGTATATATTGGGAGGCAGGTGAGGAAAAAAATTGAAAATACGAGTTTTCAATATTTATAATATTTTTTTTTTTCAGTTTTGTTCTATTTCAAATTGTCTATGATCATCTTAGAGAACCAAAATGATTTTGTGCTTTTGTAAAGTTCACTTTGATACAAAAAAAAAATGATAAAAAAAGAAAACGGCGAATTGGCACGTACACAGCCCAAGTTCCAATTAAAACCATCGGTCAAGTGTTTGAAGGCGACCAGGCGAGGATGTCTGCAGTTATTACCTGGAAACCAATTGATTGAATAAAACTGGCAATTTAAAACTGCCGTTGCTCAAAGTGAAAGCCAAAGGTTTGTTTTATTATAGCTGATCAAGACCGAAGGTTGTAAAGACTGGTGTCAACACTGTGTTTCCAGGGGGACGACTCCAGCTAGCTAAGTCGTCCCCCTGGACCAGTCTACCTGGACTTCCTACTCATTTCTGCAACACTGTAAGCTCCTGAAGATGTGTTCCTTGCAACATGAAAAGCCTAGAGCTATCATTCAACTTTCCCTGTGGTTGTTTTGCATCTTGTATCGCTTGTTGGCGGTTTTTACCACCCCTCACATACACACAACAGAAATACGTTGATAAATTATCCTACAGACAAGTTCAACTTGTGGTTGTTATAAGAAAGAAGGAACACTGCAACAGGCCTACTGACCCATGCGGAGCAAGTCCATGACCCCCCCCCCAGATTAGCCCAATGGCCCACCCAGTCTGGTCATCTCCACTCAAGGATGGAGCACTGCACCAGACCCAGCAGCACAAGCTGGGGCTGTGATGCATCACTGATGCTCGAGTCATTCACAAGAGGTTTATTCTAATATATTTAACGGAAATACAAAAATTTTTCACTATTTTAGACAAAATTGAAAGTTATTCACTTATACACTTGAACTTGACCTCTGTCGTCAATGAATTAGGAGGCGCCGGTTTGTTGAGCGTGTGAAGTTACGCTGTGGAGGTTATTTAAGTTATTTCATGATGCTGAGAATGGTATTTATAACTTGAGTCAGAGAGTACCTGCACATGTCATCTGTTCCTAGGGACTTACCCTAGTTACCAGATACTAACCTTGAAAAATTCAAGCCGATTGATAAAAACATATTCTGGCAACCATTTGAAGAACCCTTTTCGGGTGACCTAATAAGTGTAAGAGGCCCAAGACTTTTCAAGAGCCTCCCATCATACATAAAGGGGGGATTACCAACACACTTGTTACCGTCTCTTAAGAAGGAATTTGACAAGTTCCTCCAGTCAGTTCCTGACGAACCGGGCTGTTGTTTATATGCTTGACTTTGTGTGGCCAGTACCAACAGTCTGGCTGATTAGGTCGTTCACCGGAACGCCTGGTCATGGACCAGGCTGCAGGGGCGTTCACCCCCCCTCGGAACACACTCCGGGTAGACCGCAGGTATACTGCGGGTATACTACAGATATACTACAGGTATGCTTTAGGTAGGGTTGATGTTGTTTGGTGTGGAGAGCTAAAAAAAAAGTTGTTTGCTAGTTCCGCCTTATATAGACAGACAGTATGTCCCGTCTCTGCTGCCTCACCCACCCTACTACACCAGCTACACCCACGTCTCTGCTGCCTCACCCACCCTACTACACCAGCTACACACACGTCTCTGCTGCCTCACCCACCCTACTACACCAGCTACACCCACGTCTCTGCTGCCTCACCCACCCTACTACACCAGCTACACACACGTCTCTGCTGCCTCACCCACCCTACTACACCAGCTACACCCACGTCTCTGCTGCCTCACCCACCCTACTACACCAGCTACACCCACGTCTCTGCTGCCTCACCCACCCTACTACACCAGCTACACCCACGTCTCTGCTGCCTCACCCACCCTACTACACCAGCTACACCCACGTCTCTGCTGCCTCACCCACCCTACTACACCAGCTACACCCACGTCTCTGCTGCCTCACCCACCCTACTACACCAGCTACACCCACATCTCTGCTGCCTCACCCACCCTACTACACCAGCTACACCCACGTCTCTGCTGCCTCACCCACCCTACTACACCAGCTACACCCACGTCTCTGCTGCCTCACCCACCCTACTACACCAGCTACACCCACGTCTCTGCTGCCTCACCCACCCTACTACACCAGCTACACCCACATCTCTGCTGCCTCACCCACCCTACTACACCAGCTACACCCACATCTCTGCTGCCTCACCCACCCTACTACACCAGCTACACCCACGTCTCTGCTGCCTCACCCACCCTACTACACCAGCTACACCCACATCTCTGCTGCCTCACCCACCCTACTACACCAGCTACACCCACGTCTCTGCTGCCTCACCCACCCTACTACACCAGCTACACCCACGTCTCTGCTGCCTCACCCACCCTACTACACCAGCTACACCCACATCTCTGCTGCCTCACCCACCCTACTACACCAGCTACACCCACGTCTCTGCTGCCTCACCCCCTACCCCAGCTACTACACCAGCTACACCCACGTCTCTGCTGCCTCACCCACCCTACTACACCAGCTACACCCACATCTCTGCTGCCTCACCCACCCTACTACACCAGCTACACCCACGTCTCTGCTGCCTCACCCACCCTACTACACCAGCTACACCCACGTCTCTGCTGCCTCACCCACCCTACTACACCAGCTACACCCACGTCTCTGCTGCCTCACCCACCCTACTACACCAGCTACACCCACGTCTCTGCTGCCTCACCCACCCTACTACACCAGCTACACCCACGTCTCTGCTGCCTCACCCACCCTACTACACCAGCTACACCCACGTCTCTGCTGCCTCACCCACCCTACTACACCAGCTACACCCACGTCTCTGCTGCCTCACCCACCCTACTACACCAGCTACACCCACGTCTCTGCTGCCTCACCCACCCTACTACACCAGCTACACCCACGTCTCTGCTGCCTCACCCACCCTACTACACCAGCTACACCCACGTCTCTGCTGCCTCACCCACCCTACTACACCAGCTACACCCACGTCTCTGCTGCCTCACCCACCCTACTACACCAGCTACACCCACGTCTCTGCTGCCTCACCCACCCTACTACACCAGCTACACCCACGTCTCTGCTGCCTCACCCACCCTACTACACCAGCTACACCCACGTCTCTGCTGCCTCACCCACCCTACTACACCAGCTACACCCACGTCTCTGCTGCCTCACCCACCCTACTACACCAGCTACACCCACGTCTCTGCTGCCTCACCCACCCTACTACACCAGCTACACCCACGTCTCTGCTGCCTCACCCACCCTACTACACCAGCTACACCCACGTCTCTGCTGCCTCACCCACCCTCACCCACCCTACTACACCAGCTACACCCACGTCTCTGCTGCCTCACCCACCCTACTACACCAGCTACACCCACGTCTCTGCTGCCTCACCCACCCTACTACACCAGCTACACCCACGTCTCTGCTGCCTCACCCACCCAACTACACCAGCTACACCCACGTCTCTGCTGCCTCACCCACCCTACTACACCAGCTACACCCACGTCTCTGCTGCCTCACCCACCCTACTACACCAGCTACACCCACGTCTCTGCTGCCTCACCCACCCTACTACACCAGCTACACCCACGTCTCTGCTGCCTCACCCACCCTACTACACCAGCTACACCCACGTCTCTACTACACCAGCTGTCCTCACCCCCCCTCCTACACCAGCTACACCCACGTCTCTGCTGCCTCACCCACCCTACTACACCAGCTACACCCACGTCTCTGCTGCCTCACCCACCCTACTACACCAGCTACACCCACGTCTCTGCTGCCTCACCCACCCTACTACACCAGCTACACCCACATCTCTGCTGCCTCACCCACCCTACTACACCAGCTACACCCACGTCTCTGCTGCTCACCCACCCTACTACACCAGCTACACCCACGTCTCTGCTGCCTCACCCACCCTACTACACCAGCTACACCCACGTCTCTGCTGCCTCACCCACCCTACTACACCAGCTACACCCACGTCTCTGCTGCCTCACCCACCCTACTACACCAGCTACACCCACGTCTCTGCTGCCTCACCCACCCTACTACACCAGCTACACCCACGTCTCTGCTGCCTCACCCACCCTACTACACCAGCTACACCCACGTCTCTGCTGCCTCGCCCACCCTGCTACCCCCACGTCTCTGCTGCCTCACCCACCCTACTACACCAGCTACACCCACGTCTCTGCTGCCTCACCCACCCTACTACACCAGCTACACCCACGTCTCTGCTGCCTCACCCACCCTACTACACCAGCTACACCCACGTCTCTGCTGCCTCACCCACCCTACTACACCAGCTACACCCACGTCTCTGCTGCCTCACCCACCCTACTACACCAGCTACACCCACGTCTCTGCTGCCTCACCCACCCTACTACACCAGCTACACCCACGTCTCTGCTGCCTCACCCACCCTACTACACCAGCTACACCCACGTCTCTGCTGCCTCACCCCCCCTACTACACCCGCTACTCCCAGGTCTCTGCTGCCTCACCCCCCCTACTACACCAGCTACACCCACGTCTCTGCTGCCTCACCCACCCTACTACACCAGCTACACCCACGTCTCTGCTGCCTCACCCACCCTACTACACCAGCTACACCCACATCTCTGCTGCCTCACCCACCCTACTACACCAGCTACACCCACGTCTCTGCTGCCTCACCCACCCTACTACACCAGCTACACCCACGTCTCTGCTGCCTCACCCACCCTACTACACCAGCTACACCCACGTCTCTGCTGCCTCACCCACCCTACTACACCAGCTACACCCACGTCTCTGCTGCCTCACCCACCCTACTACACCAGCTACACCCACGTCTCTGCTGCCTCACCCACCCTACTACACCAGCTACACCCACGTCTCTGCTGCCTCACCCACCCTCCTACACCAGCTACTCTCTGCTGCCTCACCCACCCTACTACACCAGCTACACCCACGTCTCTGCTGCCTCACCCACCCTACTACACCAGCTACACCCACGTCTCTGCTGCCTCACCCACCCTACTACACCAGCTACACCCACACCAGCTCTCTGCTGCCTCACCCACCCTACTACACCAGCTACACCCACGTCTCTGCTGCCTCACCCACCCTACTACACCAGCTACACCCACGTCTCTGCTGCCTCACCCACCCTACTACACCAGCTACACCCACGTCTCTGCTGCCTCACCCACCCTACTACACCAGCTACACCCACATCTCTGCTGCCTCACCCACCCTACTACACCAGCTACACCCACGTCTCTGCTGCCTCACCCACCCTACTACACCAGCTACACCCACGTCTCTGCTGCCTCACCCACCCTACTACACCAGCTACACCCACGTCTCTGCTGCCTCACCCACCCTACTACACCAGCTACACCCACGTCTCTGCTGCCTCACCCACCCTACTACACCAGCTACACCCACGTCTCTGCTGCCTCACCCACCCTACTACAGCTACACCCACGTCTCTGCTGCCTCACCCACCCTACTACACCAGCTACACCCACGTCTCTGCTGCCTCACCCACCCTACTACACCAGCTACACCCACGTCTCTACTACACCAGCTGCCTCACCCACCCTACTACACCAGCTACACCCACGTCCTCACCCACCCTACTACACCAGCACCCACGTGCTGCCTCACCCACCCTACTACACCAGCTACACCCACGTCTCTGCTGCCTCACCCACCCTACTACACCAGCTACACCCACGTCTCTGCTGCCTCACCCACCCGACAACACCAGCTACACCCACACCAGCTCTCTGCTGCCTCACCCACCCTACTACACCAGCTACACCCACGTCTCTGCTGCCTCACCCACCCTACTACACCAGCTACACCCACGTCTCTGCTGCCTCACCCACCCTACTACACCAGCTACACCCACGTCTCTGCTGCCTCACCCACCCTACTACACCAGCTACACCCACGTCTCTGCTGCCTCACCCACCCTACTACACCAGCTACACCCACGTCTCTGCTGCCTCACCCACCCTACTACACCAGCTACACCCACGTCTCTGCTGCCTCACCCACCCTACTACACCAGCTACACCCACGTCTCTGCTGCCTCACCCACCCTACTACACCAGCTACACCCACGTCTCTGCTGCCTCACCCACCCTACTACACCAGCTACACCCACGTCTCTGCTGCCTCACCCACCCTACTACACCAGCTACACCCACGTCTCTGCTGCCTCACCCACCCTACTACACCAGCTACACCCACGTCTCTGCTGCCTCACCCACCCTACTACACCAGCTACACCCACGTCTCTGCTGCCTCACCCACCCTACTACACCAGCTACACCCACGTCTCTGCTGCCTCACCCACCCTACTACACCAGCTACACCCACGTCTCTGCTGCCTCACCCACCCTACTACACCAGCTACACCCACGTCTCTGCTGCCTCACCCACCCTACTACACCAGCTACACCCACGTCTCTGCTGCCTCACCCACCCTACTACACCAGCTACACCCACGTCTCTGCTGCCTCACCCACCCTACTACACCAGCTACACCCACGTCTCTGCTGCCTCACCCACCCTACTACACCAGCTACACCCACGTCTCTGCTGCCTCACCCACCCTACTACACCAGCTACACCCACGTCTCTGCTGCCTCACCCACCCTACTACACCAGCTACACCCACGTCTCTGCTGCCTCACCCACCCTACTACACCAGCTACACCCACGTCTCTGCTGCCTCACCCACCCTACTACACCAGCTACACCCACGTCTCTGCTGCCTCACCCACGATACTATAGCTACACCCACCCTACTACACCAGCTACACCCACGTCTCTGCTGCCTCACCCACCCTACTACACCAGCTACACCCACGTCTCTGCTGCCTCACCCACCCTACTACACCAGCTACACCCACGTCTCTGCTGCCTCACCCACCCTACTACACCAGCTACACCCACGTCTCTGCTGCCTCACCCACCCTACTACACCAGCTACACCCACGTCTCTGCTGCCTCACCCACCCTACTACACCAGCTACACCCACGTCTCTGCTGCCTCACCCACCCTACTACACCAGCTACACCCACGTCTCTGCTGCCTCACCCACCCTACTACACCAGCTACACCCACGTCCTCTGCTGCTGCTCACCCACCCTACTACACCAGCTACACCCACGTCTCTGCTGCCTCACCCACCCTACTACACCAGCTACACCCACGTCTCTGCTGCCTCACCCACCCTACTACACCAGCTACACCCACGTCTCTGCTGCCTCACCCACCCTACTACACCAGCTACACCCACGTCTCTGCTGCCTCACCCACCCTACTACACCAGCTACACCCACGTCTCTGCTGCCTCACCCACCCTACTACACCAGCTACACCCACGTCTCTGCTGCCTCACCCACCCTACTACACCAGCTACACCCACGTCTCTGCTGCCTCACCCACCCTACTACACCAGCTACACCCACGTCTCTGCTGCCTCACCCACCCTACTACACCAGCTACACCCACGTCTCTGCTGCCTCACCCACCCTACTACACCAGCTACACCCACGTCTCTGCTGCCTCACCCACCCTACTACACCAGCTACACCCACGTCTCTGCTGCCTCACCCACCCTACTACACCAGCTACACCCACGTCTCTGCTGCCTCACCCACCCTACTACACCAGCTACACCCACGTCTCTGCTGCCTCACCCACCCTACTACACCAGCTACACCCACGCTCCTCTGCTGCCTCACCCACCCTACTACACCAGCTACACCCACGTCTCTGCTGCCTCACCCACCCTACTACACCAGCTACACCCACGTCTCTGCTGCCTCACCCACCCTACTACACCAGCTACACCCACGTCTCTGCTGCCTCACCCACCCTACTACACCAGCTACACCCACGTCTCTGCTGCCTCACCCACCCTACTACACCAGCTACACCCACGTCTCTGCTGCCTCACCCACCCTACTACACCAGCTACACCCACATCTCTGCTGCCTCACCCACCCTACTACACCAGCTACACCCACGTCTCTGCTGCCTCACCCACCCTACTACACCAGCTACACCCACGTCTCTGCTGCCTCACCCACCCTACTACACCAGCTACACCCACGTCTCTGCTGCCTCACCCACCCTACTACACCAGCTACACCCACGTCTCTGCTGCCTCACCCACCCTACTACACCAGCTACACCCACGTCTCTGCTGCCTCACCCACCCTACTACACCAGCTACACCCACGTCTCTGCTGCCTCACCCACCCTACTACACCAGCTACACCCACGTCTCTGCTGCCTCACCCACCCTACTACACCAGCTACACCCACGTCTCTGCTGCCTCACCCACCCTACTACACCAGCTACACCCACGTCTCTGCTGCCTCACCCACCCTACTACACCAGCTACACCCACGTCTCTGCTGCCTCACCCACCCTACTACACCAGCTACACCCACGTCTCTGCTGCCTCACCCACCCTACTACACCAGCTACACCCACGTCTCTGCTGCCTCACCCACTTTACTATAGCTACACCCACGTCTCTGCTGCCTCACCCACCCTACTACACCAGCTACACCCACGTCTCTGCTGCCTCACCCACCCTACTACACCAGCTACACCCACGTCTCTGCTGCCTCACCCACCCTACTACACCAGCTACACCCACGTCTCTGCTGCCTCACCCACCCTACTACACCAGCTACACCCACGTCTCTGCTGCCTCACCCACCCTACTACACCAGCTACACCCACGTCTCTGCTGCCTCACCCACCCTACTACACCAGCTACACCCACGTCTCTGCTGCCTCACCCACCCTACTACACCAGCTACACCCACGTCTCTGCTGCCTCACCCACCCTACTACACCAGCTACACCCACGTCTCTGCTGCCTCACCCACCCTACTACACCAGCTACACCCACGTCTCTGCTGCCTCACCCACCCTACTACACCAGCTACACCCACGTCTCTGCTGCCTCACCCACCCTACTACACCAGCTACACCCACGTCTCTGCTGCCTCACCCACCCTACTACACCAGCTACACCCACATCTCTGCTGCCTCACCCACCCTACTACACCAGCTACACCCACGTCTCTGCTGCCTCACCCACCCTACTACACCAGCTACACCCACGTCTCTGCTGCCTCACCCACCCTACTACACCAGCTACACCCACGTCTCTGCTGCCTCACCCACCCTACTACACCAGCTACACCCACGTCTCTGCTGCCTCACCCACCCTACTACACCAGCTACACCCACGTCTCTGCTGCCTCACCCACCCTACTACACCAGCTACACCCACGCTGCCTCACCCACCCTACTACACCAGCTACACCCACGTCTCTGCTGCCTCACCCACCCTACTACACCAGCTACACCCACGTCTCTGCTGCCTCACCCACCCTACTACACCAGCTACACCCACGTCTCTGCTGCCTCACCCACCCTACTACACCAGCTACACCCACGTCTCTGCTGCCTCACCCACCCTACTACACCAGCTACACCCACGTCTCTGCTGCCTCACCCACCCTACTACACCAGCTACACCCACGTCTCTGCTGCCTCACCCACCCTACTACACCAGCTACACCCACGTCTCTGCTGCCTCACCCACCCTACTACACCAGCTACACCCACGTCTCTGCTGCCTCACCCACCCTACTACACCAGCTACACCCACATCTCTGCTGCCTCACCCACCCTACTACACTACAGCTCTGCTGCCTCACACACTACTACACCATCTACACCCAAGTCTCTGCTGACTCACCCACCCTACTACACCAGCTACACCCACGTCTCTGCTGCCTCACCCACCCTACTACACCAGCTACACCCACGTCTCTGCTGCCTCACCCACCCTACTACACCAGCTACACCCACATCTCTGCTGCCTCACCCACCCTACTACACCAGCTACACCCACGTCTCTGCTGCCTCACCCACCCTACTACACCAGCTACACCCACGTCTCTGCTGCCTCACCCACCCTACTACACCAGCTACACCCACGTCTCTGCTGCCTCACCCACCCTACTACACCAGCTACACCCACGTCTCTGCTGCCTCACCCACCCTACTACACCAGCTACACCCACGTCTCTGCTGCCTCACCCACCCTACTACACCAGCTACACCCACGTCTCTGCTGCCTCACCCACCCTACTACACCAGCTACACCCACGTCTCTGCTGCCTCACCCACCCTACTACACCAGCTACACCCACGTCTCTGCTGCCTCACCCCCCCCTACTACACCAGCTACACCCACGTACACCAGCTACACCCACGTCTCTGCTGCCTCACCCACCCTACTACACCAGCTACACCCACGTCTCTGCTGCCTCACCCACCCTACTACACCAGCTACACCCACGTCTCTGCTGCCTCACCCACCCTACTACACCAGCTACACCCACGTCTCTGCTGCCTCACCCACCCTACTACACCAGCTACACCCACATCTCTGCTGCCTCACCCACCCTACTACACCAGCTACACCCACGTCTCTGCTGCCTCACCCACCCTACTACACCAGCTACACCACGCTACACCCACATCTCTGCTGCCTCACCCACCCTACTACACCAGCTACACCCACGTCTCTGCTGCCTCACCCACCCTACTACACCAGCTACACCCACGTCTCTGCTGCCTCACCCACCCTACTACACCAGCTACACCCACGCTCTGCTGCCTCACCCACCCTACTACACCAGCTACACCCACGTCTCTGCTGCCTCACCCACCCTACTACACCAGCTACACCCACGTCTCTGCTGCCTCACCCACCCTACTACACCAGCTACACCCACGTCTCTGCTGCCTCACCCACCCTACTACACCAGCTACACCCACGTCTCTGCTGCCTCACCCACCCTACTACACCAGCTACACCCACGTCTCTGCTGCCTCACCCACCCTACTACACCAGCTACACCCACGTCTCTGCTGCCTCACCCACCCTACTACACCAGCTACACCCACATCTCTGCTGCCTCACCCACCCTACTACACCAGCTACACCCACATCTCTGCTGCCTCACCCACCCTACTACACCAGCTACACCCACGTCTCTGCTGCCTCACCCACCCTACTACACCAGCTACACCCACATCTCTGCTGCCTCACCCACCCTACTACACCAGCTACACCCACGTCTCTGCTGCCTCACCCACCCTACTACACCAGCTACACCCACGTCTCTGCTGCCTCACCCACCCTACTACACCAGCTACACCCACGTCTCTGCTGCCTCACCCACCCTACTACACCAGCTACACCCACGTCTCTGCTGCCTCACCCACCCTACTACACCAGCTACACCCACGTCTCTGCTGCCTCACCCACCCTACTACACCAGCTACACCCACGCTCTCTGCTGCCTCACCCACCCTACTACACCAGCTACACCCACATCTCTGCTGCTCCACCCCCCTACTACACCAGCTACACCCACGTCTCTGCTGCCTCACCCACCCTACTACACCAGCTACACCCACATCTCTGCTGCCTCACCCACCCTGCTACACCAGCTACACCCACGCTCCTCTGCTGCCTCACCCACCCTATTACACCAGCTACACCCACATCTCTGCTGCCTCACCCACCCTACTACACCAGCTACACCCACGTCTCTGCTGCCTCACCCACCCTACTACACCAGCTACACCCACGTCTCTGCTGCCTCACCCACCCTACTACACCAGCTACACCCACATCTCTGCTGCCTCACCCACCCTACTACACCAGCTACACCCACGTCTCTGCTGCCTCACCCACCCTACTACACCAGCTACACCCACGTCTCTGCTGCCTCACCCACCCTACTACACCAGCTACACCCACGTCTCTGCTGCCTCACCCACCCTACTACACCAGCTACACCCACGTCTCTGCTGCCTCACCCACCCTACTACACCAGCTACACCCACGTCTCTGCTGCCTCACCCACCCTACTACACCAGCTACACCCACGTCTCTGCTGCCTCACCCACCCTACTACACCAGCTACACCCACGTCTCTGCTGCCTCACCCACCCTACTACACCAGCTACACCCACGTCTCTGCTGCCTCACCCACCCTACTACACCAGCTACACCCACGTCTCTGCTGCCTCACCCACCCTACTACACCAGCTACACCCACATCTCTGCTGCCTCACCCACCCTACTACACCAGCTACACCCACGTCTCTGCTGCCTCACCCACCCTACTACACCAGCTACACCCACATCTCTGCTGCCTCACCCACCCTACTACACCAGCTACACCCACGTCTCTGCTGCCTCACCCACCCTACTACACCAGCTACACCCACGTCTCTGCTGCCTCACCCACCCTACTACACCAGCTACACCCACGTCTCTGCTGCCTCACCCACCCTACTACACCAGCTACACCCACATCTCTGCTGCCTCACCCACCCTACTACACCAGCTACACCCACGTCTCTGCTGCCTCACCCACCCTACTACACCAGCTACACCCACGTCTCTGCTGCCTCACCCACCCTACTACACCAGCTACACCCACGTCTCTGCTGCCTCACCCACCCTACTACACCAGCTACACCCACGTCTCTGCTGCCTCACCCACCCTACTACACCAGCTACACCCACGTCTCTGCTGCCTCACCCACCCTACTACACCAGCTACACCCACATCTCTGCTGCCTCACCCACCCTACTACACCAGCTACACCCACATCTCTGCTGCCTCACCCACCCTACTACACCAGCTACACCCACGTCTCTGCTGCCTCACCCACCCTACTACACCAGCTACACCCACATCTCTGCTGCCTCACCCACCCTACTACACCAGCTACACCCACGTCTCTGCTGCCTCACCCACCCTACTACACCAGCTACACCCACGTCTCTGCTGCCTCACCCACCCTACTACACCAGCTACACCCACGTCTCTGCTGCCTCACCCACCCTACTACACCAGCTACACCCACGTCTCTGCTGCCTCACCCACCCTACTACACCAGCTACACCCACGTCTCTGCTGCCTCACCCACCCTACTACACCAGCTACACCCACGTCTCTGCTGCCTCACCCACCCTACTACACCAGCTACACCCACGTCTCTGCTGCCTCACCCACCCTACTACACCAGCTACACCCACGTCTCTGCTGCCTCACCCACCCTACTACACCAGCTACACCCACGTCTCTGCTGCCTCACCCACCCTACTACACCAGCTACACCCACGTCTCTGCTGCCTCACCCACCCTACTACACCAGCTACACCCACGTCTCTGCTGCCTCACCCACCCTACTACACCAGCTACACCCACGTCTCTGCTGCCTCACCCACCCTACTACACCAGCTACACCCACATCTCTGCTGCCTCACCCACCCTACTACACCAGCTACACCCACGTCTCTGCTGCCTCACCCACCCTACTACACCAGCTACACCCACGTCTCTGCTGCCTCACCCACCCTACTACACCAGCTACACCCACGTCTCTGCTGCCTCACCCACCCTACTACACCAGCTACACCCACGTCTCTGCTGCCTCACCCACCCTACTACACCAGCTACACCCACGTCTCTGCTGCCTCACCCACCCTACTACACCAGCTACACCCACGTCTCTGCTGCCTCACCCACCCTACTACACCAGCTACACCCACGTCTCTGCTGCCTCACCCACCCTACTACACCAGCTACACCCACATCTCTGCTGCCTCTGCTGCTGCTCACCCACCCTACTACACCAGCTACACCCACGTCTCTCTGCTGCCTCACCCACCCTACTACACCAGCTACACCCACGTCTCTGCTGCCTCACCCACCCTACTACACCAGCTACACCCACATCTCTGCTGCCTCACCCACCCTACTACACCAGCTACACCCACGTCTCTGCTGCCTCACCCACCCTACTACACCAGCTACACCCACATCTCTGCTGCCTCACCCACCCTACTACACCAGCTACACCCACGTCTCTGCTGCCTCACCCACCCTACTACACCAGCTACACCCACATCTCTGCTGCCTCACCCACCCTACTACACCAGCTACACCCACGTCTCTGCTGCCTCACCCACCCTACTACACCAGCTACACCCACGTCTCTGCTGCCTCACCCACCCTACTACACCAGCTACACCCACGCTGCCTCACCCACCCTACTACACCAGCTACACCCACGTCTCTGCTGCCTCACCCACCCTACTACACCAGCTACACCCACGTCTCTGCTGCCTCACCCACCCTACTACACCAGCTACACCCACGTCTCTGCTGCCTCACCCACCCTACTACACCAGCTACACCCACATCTCTGCTGCCTCACCCACCCTACTACACCAGCTACACCCACGTCTCTGCTGCCTCACCCACCCTACTACACCAGCTACACCCACGTCTCTGCTGCCTCACCCACCCTACTACACCAGCTACACCCACGTCTCTGCTGCCTCACCCACCCTACTACACCAGCTACACCCACGTCTCTGCTGCCTCACCCACCCTACTACACCAGCTACACCCACGTCTCTGCTGCCTCACCCACCCTACTACACCAGCTACACCCACATCTCTGCTGCCTCACCCACCCTACTACACCAGCTACACCCACGTCTCTGCTGCCTCACCCACCCTACTACACCAGCTACACCCACGTCTCTGCTGCCTCACCCACCCTACTACACCAGCTACACCCACGTCTCTGCTGCCTCACCCACCCTACTACACCAGCTACACCCACGTCTCTGCTGCCTCACCCACCCTACTACACCAGCTACACCCACATCTCTGCTGCCTCACCCACCCTACTACACCAGCTACACCCACGTCTCTGCTGCCTCACCCACCCTACTACACCAGCTACACCCACGTCTCTGCTGCCTCACCCACCCTACTACACCAGCTACACCCACGTCTCTGCTGCCTCACCCACCCTACTACACCAGCTACACCCACGTCTCTGCTGCCTCACCCACCCTACTACACCAGCTACACCCACGTCTCTGCTGCCTCACCCACCCTACTACACCAGCTACACCCACGTCTCTGCTGCCTCACCCACCCTACTACACCAGCTACACCCACGTCTCTGCTGCCTCACCCACCCTACTACACCAGCTACACCCACGTCTCTGCTGCCTCACCCACCCTACTACACCAGCTACACCCACATCTCTGCTGCCTCACCCACCCTACTACACCAGCTACACCCACGTCTCTGCTGCCTCACCCACCCTACTACACCAGCTACACCCACATCTCTGCTGCCTCACCCACCCTACTACACCAGCTACACCCACATCTCTGCTGCCTCACCCACCCTACTACACCAGCTACACCCACGTCTCTGCTGCCTCACCCACCCTACTACACCAGCTACACCCACATCTCTGCTGCCTCACCCACCCTACTACACCAGCTACACCCACGTCTCTGCTGCCTCACCCACCCTACTACACCAGCTACACCCACATCTCTGCTGCCTCACCCACCCTACTACACCAGCTACACCCACGTCTCTGCTGCCTCACCCACCCTACTACACCAGCTACACCCACGTCTCTGCTGCCTCACCCACCCTACTACACCAGCTACACCCACGTCTCTGCTGCCTCACCCACCCTACTACACCAGCTACACCCACATCTCTGCTGCCTCACCCACCCTACTACACCAGCTACACCCACGTCTCTGCTGCCTCACCCACCCTACTACACCAGCTACACCCACGTCTCTGCTGCCTCACCCACCCTACTACACCAGCTACACCCACGTCTCTGCTGCCTCACCCACCCTACTACACCAGCTACACCCACATCTCTGCTGCCTCACCCACCCTACTACACCAGCTACACCCACGTCTCTGCTGCCTCACCCACCCTACTACACCAGCTACACCCACGTCTCTGCTGCCTCACCCACCCTACTACACCAGCTACACCCACATCTCTGCTGCCTCACCCACCCTACTACACCAGCTACACCCACGTCTCTGCTGCCTCACCCACCCTACTACACCAGCTACACCCACATCTCTGCTGCCTCACCCACCCTACTACACCAGCTACACCCACGTCTCTGCTGCCTCACCCACCCTACTACACCAGCTACACCCACATCTCTGCTGCCTCACCCACCCTACTACACCAGCTACACCCACATCTCTGCTGCCTCACCCACCCTACTACACCAGCTACACCCACATCTCTGCTGCCTCACCCACCCTACTACACCAGCTACACCCACATCTCTGCTGCCTCACCCACCCTACTACACCAGCTACACCCACATCTCTGCTGCCTCACCCACCCTACTACACCAGCTACACCCACATCTCTGCTGCCTCACCCACCCTACTACACCAGCTACACCCACATCTCTGCTGCCTCACCCACCCTACTACACCAGCTACACCCACATCTCTGCTGCCTCACCCACCCTACTACACCAGCTACACCCACATCTCTGCTGCCTCACCCACCCTACTACACCAGCTACACCCACATCTCTGCTGCCTCACCCACCCTACTACACCAGCTACACCCACATCTCTGCTGCCTCACCCACCCTACTACACCAGCTACACCCACATCTCTGCTGCCTCACCCACCCTACTACACCAGCTACACCCACGTCTCTGCTGCCTCACCCACCCTACTACACCAGCTACACCCACATCTCTGCTGCCTCACCCACCCTACTACACCAGCTACACCCACGTCTCTGCTGCCTCACCCACCCTACTACACCAGCTACACCCACATCTCTGCTGCCTCACCCACCCTACTACACCAGCTACACCCACATCTCTGCTGCCTCACCCACCCTACTACACCAGCTACACCCACATCTCTGCTGCCTCACCCACCCTACTACACCAGCTACACCCACGTCTCTGCTGCCTCACCCACCCTACTACACCAGCTACACCCACGTCTCTGCTGCCTCACCCACCCTACTACACCAGCTACACCCACGTCTCTGCTGCCTCACCCACCCTACTACACCAGCTACACCCACATCTCTGCTGCCTCACCCACCCTACTACACCAGCTACACCCACGTCTCTGCTGCCTCACCCACCCTACTACACCAGCTACACCCACGTCTCTGCTGCCTCACCCACCCTACTACACCAGCTACACCCACGTCTCTGCTGCCTCACCCACCCTACTACACCAGCTACACCCACATCTCTGCTGCCTCACCCACCCTACTACACCAGCTACACCCACATCTCTGCTGCCTCACCCACCCTACTACACCAGCTACACCCACATCTCTGCTGCCTCACCCACCCTACTACACCAGCTACACCCACGTCTCTGCTGCCTCACCCACCCTACTACACCAGCTACACCCACATCTCTGCTGCCTCACCCACCCTACTACACCAGCTACACCCACATCTCTGCTGCCTCACCCACCCTACTACACCAGCTACACCCACATCTCTGCTGCCTCACCCACCCTACTACACCAGCTACACCCACGTCTCTGCTGCCTCACCCACCCTACTACACCAGCTACACCCACATCTCTGCTGCCTCACCCACCCTACTACACCAGCTACACCCACGTCTCTGCTGCCTCACCCACCCTACTACACCAGCTACACCCACGTCTCTGCTGCCTCACCCACCCTACTACACCAGCTACACCCACATCTCTGCTGCCTCACCCACCCTACTACACCAGCTACACCCACGTCTCTGCTGCCTCACCCACCCTACTACACCAGCTACACCCACATCTCTGCTGCCTCACCCACCCTACTACACCAGCTACACCCACGTCTCTGCTGCCTCACCCACCCTACTACACCAGCTACACCCACATCTCTGCTGCCTCACCCACCCTACTACACCAGCTACACCCACGTCTCTGCTGCCTCACCCACCCTACTACACCAGCTACACCCACATCTCTGCTGCCTCACCCACCCTACTACACCAGCTACACCCACGTCTCTGCTGCCTCACCCACCCTACTACACCAGCTACACCCACATCTCTGCTGCCTCACCCACCCTACTACACCAGCTACACCC
The DNA here is from genome assembly GCF_038502225.1 of Cherax quadricarinatus. Taxonomy (NCBI): domain Eukaryota; kingdom Metazoa; phylum Arthropoda; class Malacostraca; order Decapoda; family Parastacidae; genus Cherax; species Cherax quadricarinatus. Next base: position 5,927,048 of record NC_091306.1, on the reverse strand, counting down.
ACATCTCTGCTGCCTCACCCACCCTACTACACCAGCTACACCCACATCTCTGCTGCCTCACCCACCCTACTACACCAGCTACACCCACGTCTCTGCTGCCTCACCCACCCTACTACACCAGCTACACCCACGTCTCTGCTGCCTCACCCACCCTACTACACCAGCTACACCCACGTCTCTGCTGCCTCACCCACCCTACTACACCAGCTACACCCACGTCTCTGCTGCCTCACCCACCCTACTACACCAGCTACACCCACGTCTCTGCTGCCTCACCCACCCTACTACACCAGCTACGCCCACATCTCTGCTGCCTCACCCACCCTAGTACACCAGCTACTCCCACATCTCTGCTGCCTCACCCAGCCTACTACACCAGCTACACCCACATCTCTGCTGCCTCACCCACCCTACTACACCAGCTACGACCACATCTCTGCTGCCTCACCCACCCTACTACACCAGCTACACCCACATCTCTGCTGCCTCACCCACCCTACTACACCAGCTACTCCCACATCTCTGCTGCCTCACCCACCCTACTACACCAGCTACACCCACATCTCTGCTGCCTCACCCAGCATACTACACCAGCTACACCCACATCTCTGCTGCCTCACCCACCCTACTACACCAGCTACACCCACATCTCTGCTGCCTCACCCAGCATACTACACCAGCTACACCCACATCTCTGCTGCCTCACCCAGCATACTACACCAGCTACACCCACATCTCTGCTGCCTCACCCAGCATACTACACCAGCTACACCCACATCTCTGCTGCCTCACCCAGCATACTACACCAGCTACACCCACATCTCTGCTGCCTCACCCAGCATACTACACCAGCTACACCCACATACACCCCTATACACGCTCCTGTACACACACTGTGACTCGACCTCTAAGGTGGACAGAGAGAGGATGTTCCAGAGATGAGACACTGCAACAAGAGGTCATAGTTGGAGGTTGAAGACTCAGATGAACTACAGGGATGTTAGGAAGTATTTCTTCAGTCACATAATTGTCAGGAAGTGGAATAGTCTGAGAAGTGTTGTAGCGGAGGCAGGATCCATACATAGCTTTAAGGAGAGGTATGATAATGCTCATGGAGCGGGAAGAGTGACCGAGTAGCGGCCAGTGAAGAAGCATTGCCAGGAGCTGTGACTCGACCCCTGCAACCACAACTAGGTGAGTACACCTGTGCTCTCTCTCTCAGGAAGGCAGTACAGTACAACAAATAATGGCGGTAACTGTGTCAAAGTGACAAGAGGCAAAACTGAAATTCTTACCAAAAATGAAGAGAAGAAGCGGTACTAAGCAAGAGAGTACGTCAGGGTTTAACCCACCATGTAGAGAGGACAAGAGGGGGAAACAGAGATAAGTGGAAGAAGGGACGCTGGCAGAGATGTTTGTGAAGTTCTTAGTCAAAGAGTCAAAGAGTTGTTTACACAGAGGAATGTTGAGACGTGGCGGTAGATGGCGTTGACACAGCACACCAACAGCTACTGTAAGGTCATGCGTCTTGGAGACGCTGAGGGCAGAACATAACATAGGCGGAGACAAACTGGAAGTATCAGGGAGTGAAAAGGATCTGGGTGTGAGTATAAGACAGGATTACACATAAACCATACAACGGCAGTAGCATATATAATATTAACAAATCTTAGAATAGCATTCAGGAATTTGAATAAAGAATTCTTAGGCCTAATGATTGAGTACGCGGCCACAACATGGAGTCTACACCTGGTCAAGCACGTGAAGAAATTGGAAAAGGTTCAAAGGTTTGCAACCAGGTTAGTACCAGAACTGAGAGGAATACACTGAGAGAGGTTGAAAGAACAACCTGACGACCTTAGTAGAGAGAAGGACGAGGAGGGATGTGGGGGGGGGGACGATTACTGTGTGCAAAATTTTAAGAGGACTTGACAGGGATGACAAGTACGATTGTTTGGATAAAGACGACCAGGATCAAGGGGACACAGGTGGAAGGTGAAGACATAGATGGGTCAAAGGGATGGAAGGAAGTATTTCTTTAGTGGTTGATAAAGTAGAATGACTAGTATAAGGCAGTGGTGGAGGCAAACTCAGAACACAGATTACACCTTCATTAAGTACATCTTAGAAGTGTATCAGTACTTAGTGTCCTTGACAGTTGTTGTTGTTGTTGGAGGGTAAGTGGTGGGGGAGGGAGGGGGAAGACTCGCCGTGGTGACCACAGTGTCAAGGAAAGGGAAAGTAACGTTGTTAATGAGACGTAATGAAACTGTGTGTGTGTGTGTGTGTGTGTGTGTGGTGGGGGGTGTGGTGGGAAGGGGGTGCTGTGTGGGTGTGACCATCTCATGATGGTCTTCCTGCAGCTGCTGCAAGCAATGTCCTGTACAGACTAAACTGAACACTAGGTATGTACATCGTGAGGTGCCGAGAGATGCGCATCCTTCATTACATATACACCGAGCGATTTGTATGTATACTGATAAGTATTTAAATCTCAATATATGTCTCCTACCTACGTAGAGTGACCCCTAAAAAGTAGCACAGTCACCATCATTGAATAGCAGTTTTGCTGAAAGTGCTCATGACCCTCCGAAGCGCGACACCTCCACTCCTGAGTGCAGGCGCAGTACTCTTCACCTCCAGTACTCAAATCTGGCTAACCATTTTCCCTGAATCTCATTACAAATGTTACCTTGCTCACACTCCAGCACTCCAACAATCACTTGTCTCGACTCACTCCGCTCTAACACGGCCACACCAAGATGCTGGATGGATGCTCAAGTCCCTAGCACTCAAAACCTCTTTTACTTCCTCTTTCTTCAAGCCTTCCTGGGACCACTCCTACCTCACCTTCCTTTCACCCCAGATTTACCCTCCTGGTCATCCTATTTTGCTCCATCCTCTCTAAATGTCCGAACCACCTTAACAACCCGTCCTCGGCCCTCTGAATTATACCTTTGGTAAGTCTACATATTCTACTTTTCAAAGATGACTCGGTGCTCCACTTACTGTACATTTTCACTTCATCTTTCATTGCTACTGCAAGGAAACGTATAAACTGGATAACTAGAACTTTCAATACGAGAGAAGCTGAACAATTGATGATACTCCACTTATTCTCTCTAGGCTAGAATACTGCTGTATATTGATGGTCCCTATTAAGGCAGTCAAGTATCTGAACTACCGGGAACGCTTGAAGTCTCTTCAGCTGTATTCCTTGGAACATAGGCGAGTAGGGTACATGCTAATTTATACCTGGAAAATCCTGAAGAGACTGGTCCCAAACCTGAACATCGGAATCACTCCATGTGACAGCAAAAAACTTGGAAGACGGTGCAAATTATCTCTGCTAGAAAGGGAGGGCGCCACGAGTACACAGAGAATTCGATGAGTGTCAGAGGTCCCGGACTCTTCATTGCTCTCCCTCCGTGCATAAGGAAAATTGCCAACAAACCTCTGGCTATCTTCAAAAGGGAATTGGACAAGTTTTTCAAATCATTGCCTGACCAGCCAGTCTTTGGCTCGTACGTTGGGCTGCATGCGACCAGCAGTAACAGCCTGGTTGATTACACGTTGATCCACCAGGTGGCCTGGTCTTGGACCGGACTGCTGGTGAATTAACTCCTGGAAACATCCTTGAGCCGTACCTCAGAACCTATCCGCCAACATTACTACTCCCAAATAAATATCTGAACACATTCACTTCCTCCAGTCTGTCACTGACTTGGCTCTTTGATTACCCTCATCATCTTGCTCTTTCCTGTGTACATTTATAACTTCCTTTATGTACATGCCTTCAAAAATTCCTCCACCCACTTTTTCAACTTTCTTCAAAATCTTCCATAAGAACAGCATCATCGTCAAAAAGCAACTGTGACAACTCCCACCTAGTATCAGATTCGGTATCTTTTAATCCCACACCCTAGTGCTCACTTCGCTTACAACCGTCATCTGTAAATATGTTAAGCAACTATGTTAACATCCCACATCTCTGTCTAAAGCCTACTTTTACTAGAAGATAATCTCCCTCCTACATACCCTAAGCTGAACCTCACTATCTGCATAAAAACTAGGTACTACTTTGGGTAACTTACCACTTATTCTATACATTTGCAACACCTGCAATATTGCTCTTCTAGTTGCCTTACAACATGGCTTTACTAACTTACAACATGGCTTTACTAACTTACAACATGGCTTTACTAACTTACAACATGACTTTACTAAATCCATACATGCAACTAACTCTTCTTTACCTTTATGTAAGTTCTGTTCACTGTTATGCTTCATTGCAAACATGGTTGCTCATAGTCGTTCATGGTACTTCATAGTCTTCTAGGGTAGTTCAGAGTTATCCATGGTAGTTCAGAGTTATCCATGGTAGTCGTGTATGGTAGTTCACAGTCGTCCATAGTTGTTGATAGTCGTCCATGGTAGTTCATGGCTCGGTCTCACCATGGCCATTCATAGCTGGTCCAGCAGGGAACTAGTTGAAGCATTTATTAAGACCGGTCCTGCTAGTGTGTGTGTTTCTGTGTACTCACTTATTTGTACTCACTTATTTGTGGTTGCAGGGGTCGAATCATAGCTCCTGACCCCGCCTATTCACTGGTCGTTACTAGGTCCACGCACTCCCTTCTCCAAGAGCTTTATCGTACCTCTTCTTAAAGTTATGTATGGATCCTGCCTCCAGTATATCACTCTCCAAATTGTTTCACTTCCTGACAACTCTATGACTGAAGAAATACTTCCTAACATCGCTGCAACTCATCTGAGATTTCAACTTATGACACCTTGTTGCTGTGTCCCATCTCTGAAACATCCTGTCCCTATCCACCTTGTCAACTCCTCTCAGTATTTTATTTGTCGTTATCATGCCCCCCCTATCCCTCCTGTCTTCCAGTGTCGTCAGGTCGATTTCTATTACCCTCTCCTGTTAGGACATATCCCTTAGCTCTGGGACTAGTCTTGTTGCTAACCTTTGCAGAAGAAGCTAAAACAGAACGCAGGAAGATCATCTTAAAAAGCATAAGAAACAGGTAAAAGATTTAGAAACAGTGTCAGATGTGTCATTTAGAGAACGTAAATCAAATAAGCAAAGGTCAGAAGACCACAAGTTGGATAACAAGAACTTTTAAAACCAGAGAAATAAGGCCAATGGGCACACTTCAAATCACTTGTTCTCTCTGGCCTAAAATATTATGTGATGTAAATGGTTTAGAAGTGTCTCAATCTTCAGCTTAGAATGTTGTCCAGTGTTGACAACTCCAGCCAAGGCAGGAGAAATATTGGAGCTGGAAAATGTACAGAGATGGTTTACTTCCAGCACAGAGTCAGTAAAGTATTAAACTAGTATAAAGTATACCAGGAAGATATTAGTAGTCTAGGTACCAACAAGGTACTGCAGTGATATATACTGTGTGGGGGGAAAAGTGTAAAATAGGTCCGGTGAAAGTTAGGGACCCACATCCATGGTCTCAGACTTGCTACCAGCACATATTAAAAATATTTGCGGAAGAGGTGTAGACGTTTACAAGAGGAAAGTGGATCACTACCTCCGCTAAGTGCTAGATCAACCAAGCTGGGATGGCTATGTGGGACAGCGGGCCGCCAACACTAACAGTCTGATTCAACAGGCAATCAACTGAAAAACCTGGACCCAGGCTTGAGTACCAGGGTAGGAACACCCCTCGAAACGTTCACACGTATTTATAAGTAAGTTTATTCAGGTATAGGTACACATAACTACGGCTGCATAAATTATCATACATAGCAGCACATGTGTAAATTACCCAGGATAACCCCCCCTAAAATTCACGTATTTTCACTGGGGTTCTTGTACTTCCATTACTTTCCAAAGGGAACCTGACAAGTTTGTAAACAAAGAAAGAACTGGTCAGTTGGTCTGTGGTACCTAACACCAGGCTGCCTACACCGACCACCTGTGGTACCTAACACCAGGCTGCCTACACCGACCACCTGTGGTACCTAACACCAGGCTGCCTACACCGACCACCTGTGGTACCTAACACCAGGCTGCCTACACACCAGGGTACTAACACCAGGCTGCTACACCGACCACCTGTGGTACCTAACACCAGGCTGCCTACACCGACCACCTGTGGTACCTAACACCAGGCTGCCTACACCGACCACCTGTGGTACCTAACACCAGGCTGCCTACACCGACCACCTGTGGTACCTAACACCAGGCTGCCTACACCGACCACCTGTGGTACCTAACACCAGGCTGCCTACACCGACCACCTGTGGTACCTAACACCAGGCTGCCTACACCGACCACCTGTGGTACACCAGGCTGCCTACACCGACCACCTGTGGTACCTAACACGGCTGCCTACCCGACCACCTGTGGTACCTAACACCAGGCTGCCTACACCGACCACCTGTGGTACCTAACACCAGGCTGCCTACACCGACCACCTGTGGTACCTAACACCAGGCTAACACCAGGCTGCCTACACCGACCACCTGTGGTACCTAACACCAGGCTGCCTACACCGACCACCTGTGGTACCTAACACCAGGACCACCTGTGGTACCTAACACACACGACCACCTGTGGTACCTAACACCAGGCTGCCTACACCGAACACCAATACCAGGCTGCCTACACCGACCACCTGTGGTACCTAACACCAGGCTGCCTACACCGACCACCTGTGGTACCTAACACCAGGCTGCCTACACCGACCACCTGTGGTACCTAACACCAGGCTGCCTACACCGACCACCTGTGGTTTCAAACTGTTGTAAGGGAAATAACAAGGCACAGTCCCGTGACTGGAACAATATACATACAAGTAACCCGCAGACAGGAGACTGACACATACCAGAAGGTCTTCATAAGTTACAGTTTCCTGTGTGCCGGTTATTTGTGTGTGTAAGGAACCCCAGTGGAGATAAGTCACTTTGACTTTATCGGGTTATCCTAGGTAATTTACACTATGTATGGTAATTGTACTTATGTGTACCTCTGACTAAATACACTTACTGACTTTTGTGTCTACTCCCGCTGCCAGACGTAACCTTTAGATTAATGTAGTTTATTCATAGTTGGTCAATTATGCATGTATACAGGGTGACTCATTTCTAGTCTGGTCTTCAATTTTCTTTTGGTATTAGAAATAGATGGGAAAATTGTAGATGAATGGTTCAAAGAACCGACACATTGTTAAATTAGACACATGTGCAACTCTTGGGTATCTTCATTGAGGAAACGTTTCGCCACACAGTGGCTTCATGTGACACCACCTATGACTGCTGCACCTCTCCTACCATACGGTTTATAAGCTGCTTCTCCGCTCATATGCCGTATTCTATTCAAGATTGATGGACTGACCACATCGACTCAAGGTTGAGGGACTGATTACCTCATTCTCCTTCTGTTCTTCAAGTTTATCCTTTGTATGGACTGATGAAGCCACTGTGTGGCGAAACGTTTCCTCAATAAAGATACCCAAGAGTTGTACATGTGTCTAATTTAACAGATGGGAAGATGCAAATTCTTTGATGTATGCAGCTCTTAAGTGTTTAAGATGAATAGTTGTGGTACCTTATACCTTTACCTTTGAAGAGCTTCGAGAGTTTGACTACTCTTGGAGCCCGGCTATGGGCCAGGCTCGTCTGGTGCTAATAATAATAACACTTGGTAATAATAATACCTGTCTTAAAGTACTACATAAATTAATCAGCCAAGATTGATGTTACCTGATTACTCAGTGTCAGTCCAACTTCTGTTCCTGTAGAAAAAAATATACGTATGATCTTATCCGTAACAAATATCAGTACTCTTATTTGGTAAGAGATAAAAAACATAATTATATTTTTCTTAATTTTCAGGTGAGAGAAGCGGAGGCTGTGTGGACGAGGTAATGTATGTTGTGTGTGAGAGTAGTTACTGTGATGATTGCATTGTTCTGTTAGTTGCTGAGTCGCACACTAGATAGTCGAGTGCTTTAGTGTAAGGAATCAACGTTGTTATATCAGTGATAAGGAACGAGCTCCCTCATTACTCCTATACTAAAATACTGGGTGAATGGTAGCACTTACAGTTTAACATAGTCTTCTAAAAGTATACCACGCCAGGGCTCACTCCCAGTCTAACTTCCTCTACATCTCTCTCTCACTACACCACTTTTCTCTCCCCCTTTATTCTCCCATAAAACTTGTCTGTCTCCCTCAGTACCCCTTACTGATGTTTGTCTTACGTCTACTCTTGCTCCGTACTCTACCTTCCTCCGTAGTCGACAGATTCTTTCCTGTCTAAAAAGGGGCCTCAGATAGTAAGCACAAAATATACAGAGTATTGCTGGTGTGGAGATGACATGTTTTTTTCTAATGCCCGTCGTGTACCGAGCACCGAGATTGTAAGTGCTAACTTTTATAATGTACACTCGTGTTTTTTGTGCTGCTTACATCCCACTTTTTATAGTGTCCCAATTTAATTTTGATTAGTCTTATTATAATGTTATACCGCCTGGGATGTCTTCAGTGAATGCTGTCATTCTTTCCACATAAGAGCGGTACCTGATACACTGATACTGAGAGCGGTACCTGATACACTGATACTGAGAGCGGTACCTGATACACTGATACTGAGAGCGGTACCTGATACACTGATACTGAGAGCGGTACCTGATACACTGATACTGAGAGCGGTACCTGATATACTGATACTGAGAGCGATACCTGATACACTGATACTGAGAGCGGTACCTGATATACTGATACTGAGAGCGGTACCTGATACACTGATACTGAGAGCGGTACCTGATACACTGATACTGAGAGCGGTACCTGATATACTGATACTGAGAGCAGTACCTGATATACTGATACTGAGAGCGGTACCTGATACACTGATACTGAGAGCGGTACCTGATACAGTGATACTGAGAGCGGTACCTGATACACTGATACTGAGAGCGGTACCTGATAGTGATACTGAGAGCAGTACCTGATACACTGATACTGAGAGCGGTACCTGATACACTGATACTGAGAGCAGTACCTGATACACTGATACTGAGAGCGGTACCTGATACACTGATACTGAGAGCGGTACCTGATACAGTGATACTGAGAGCGGTACCTGATAGTGATACTGAGAGCGGTACCTGATACACTGATACTGAGAGCGGTACCTGATACACTGATACTGAGAGCGGTACCTGATACACTGATACTGAGAGCGGTACCTGATACACTGATACTGAGAGCGGTACCTGATACACTGATACTGAGAGCGGTACCTGATACACTGATACTGAGAGCGGTACCTGATACACTGATACTGAGAGCGGTACCTGATACACTGATACTGAGAGCGGTACCTGATACACTGATACTGAGAGCGGTATCTGATACACTGATACTGAGAGCAGTACCTGATACACTGATACTGAGAGCGGTACCTGATACACTGATACTGAGAGCGGTACCTGATACACTGATACTGAGAGCGGTACCTGATACACTGATACTGAGAGCAGTACCTGATACACTGATACTGAGAACGGTACCTGATACACTGATACTGAGAGCGGTACCTGATACACTGATACTGAGAACGGTACCTGATACACTGATACTGAGAGCGGTACCTGATACACTGATACTGAGAGCAGTACCTGATACACTGATACTGAGAGCAGTACCTGATACACTGATACTGAGAACGGTACCTGATACACTGATACTGAGAGCGGTACCTGATACACTGATACTGAGAGCGGTACCTGATACACTGATACTGAGAGCGGTACCTGATACACTGATACTGAGAGCGGTACCTGATACACTGATACTGAGAGCGGTACCTGATACACTGATACTGAGAGCGGTACCTGATACACTGATATTGTTCAGTACCAACGAGTTGGGTGAATATATTTATTAACGAAACATTTCCCTTAAAACCGGGTTTCTTAAGTCAGAGGTGAATACAACACTGGAAGCCGTAGTAGTATTGACGTAATCAGTCCGTCACCCTCGGTGTTAGGTGGTCAGTCCCTATGCCTAAGGCATAGGCGTGCGGCCACACCTTATGCACAAGAGTAGAGGCGAGATGAAGCAGCTGGAGGTGAAGGCACAGGTGAGTGGGGCTCACTAGTGGGGTGTAGGTCATGCTAAACACGTGTTTAACAAAGGTGTTTCAGAAGCCTTGCCAAGACACCATGATGTTACAAATGTGTCTTTTGCATCAGCTGATACAGTGACTGGTAGTGAAGTGAGTGATCGTGTTATTGACATGTTAGCATCTCTCTTGCAACTATGTCGTAGTCGTGTCATCTCTGTATAGTGAAGACTTTCTCTTTGACTACTTGACCGACCAGGCTGTTGATGCTTATGCTAGCCCTGAACCCTAGCCATCACAACCTGGCTACCAGGAATTGGCGACATTCTTGTAGTTTTTGTTTTGAAAACACTTAGTGTGTTCGTCTCCGTAGTGTTTCTAAAGTTGGAATACTTAGTGTTACATGGAAGGTGTTGATGATGTGAATTACACAGCCCCTGTGTACGCTCTACTGTGTCGCTACACCCATGCCTCTGATAATGTGTTGTTAACTTATTCCTTACACCATCCTGCCATCTGTAAAATATAACTCTCGAGGTGACGAGTGCAGGGAAGAATACACGAGTGTAGGGAAGAATACAGGAGTGTAGGGAAGAATACAGGAGTGTAGGGAAGAATACAGGAGTGTAGGGAAGAATACAGGAGTGTAGGGAAGAATACAGGAGTGTAGGGAAGAATACAGGAGTGTAGGGAAGAATACAGGAGTGTAGGGAAGAATACAGGAGTGTAGGGAAGAATACAGGAGTGCAGGGAAGAATACAGGAGTGTAGGGAATAATACAGGAGTGTAGGGAAGAATACAGGAGTGTAGGGAAGAATACAGGGGTGTACAGGAGTGTAGGGAATAATACAGGAGTGTAGGGAAGAATACAGGAGTGTAAAAATACAGGAGTGCAGGGAAGAATACAGGAGTGTAGGGAATAATACAGGAGTGTAGGGAAGAATACAGGAGTGTAGGGAAGAATACAGGAGTGTAGGGAAGAATACAGGAGTGTACGGAAAAATACAGGAGTGTAGGGAAAAACACAGGAGTGTAGGGAAGAATACAGGAGTGTAGGGAAGAATACAGGAGTGTAGGGAAGAATACAGGAGTGTAGGGAAGAATACAGGAGTGTAGGGAAGAATACAGGAGTGTAGGAAAAAATACAGGAGTGTAGGGAAAAACACAGGAGTGTAGGGAAGAATACAGGACTGTAGGGAAAAATACAGGAGTGTAGGGATAAAATACAGGAGTGTAGGTAAAAATACAGGAGTGTAGGTAAAAATACAGGAGTGTAGGGAAAAATACAGGAGTGTAGGGATAAAATACAGGAGTGTAGGGAAAAATACAGGAGTGTAGGGAAAAACATAGGAGTGTATGGAAGAATACAGGAGTGTAGGGAAGAATACAGGAGTGTAGGGAAGAATACAGGAGTGTAGGGAAGAATACAGGAGTGTAGGGAAGAATACAGGAGTGGAGGGAAGAATACAGGAGAGCAGGGAAGAATACAGGAGTGTAAATAATACAGGAGTGTAGGGAAGAATACAGGAGTGTAGGGAAGAATACAGGAGTGTAGGGAATAATACAGGAGTGTAGGGAAGAATACAGGAGTGTAGGGAAGAATACAGGAGTGCAGGGAAGAATACAGGAGTGTAGGGAATAATACAGGAGTGTAGGGAAGAATACAGGAGTGTAGGGAAGAATACAGGAGTGCAGGGAAGAATACAGGAGTGTAGGGAATAATACAGGAGTGTAGGGAAGAATACAGGAGTGTAGGGAAGAATACAGGAGTGTAGGGAAAAATACAGGAGTGTAGGGAAGAATACAGGAGTGTAGGGAAGAATACAGGAGTGCAGGGAAGAATACAGGAGTGTAGGGAAGAATACAGGAGTGTAGGGAAGAATACAGGAGTGTAGGGAAGAATACAGGAGTGTAGGGAAGAATACAGGAGTGTAGGGAAGAATACAGGAGTGTAGGGAAAAATACAGGAGTGTAGGGGAGTGTAGGGAAGAATACAGGAGTGTAGGGAAGAATACACGAGTGTAGGGAAGAATACAGGAGTGTAGGGAAGAATACAGGAGTGTAGGGAAGAATACAGGAGTGTAGGGAAAAATACAGGAAGGAAAAAACACAGGAGTGTACAGGAGTGTAGGGAAGAATACAGGAGTGTAGGGAAGAATACAGGAGTGCAGGGAAGAATACAGGAGTGTAGGGAAGAATACAGGAGTGTAGGGAAGAATACAGGAGTGTAGGGAAGAATACAGGAGTGTAGGGAAGAATACAGGAGTGTAGGGAAGAATACAGGAGTGTAGGGAAGAATACAGGAGTGTAGGGAAGAATACAGGAGTGTAGGGAAAAATACAGGAGTGTAGGAAAAAACACAGGAGTGTAGGGAAGAATACAGGAGTGTAGGGAAGAATACAGGAGTGTAGGGAAGAATACAGGAGTGTAGGGAAGAATACAGGAGTGTAGGGAAGAATACAGGAGTGTAGGGAAAAATACAGGAGTGTAGGAAAAAACACAGGAGTGTAGGGAAGAATACAGGAGTGTAGGGAAGAATACAGGAGTGTAGGGAAGAATACAGGAGTGCAGGGAAGAATACAGGAGTGTAGGGAAGAATACAGGAGTGTAGGGAAGAATACAGGAGTGTAGGGAAGAATACAGGAGTGTAGGGAAAAATACAGGAGTGTAGGGAAGAATACAGGAGTGTAGGGAAGAATACAGGAGTGTAGGGAAGAATACAGGAGTGTAGGGAAGAATACAGGAGTGTAGGGAAAAATACAGGAGTGTAGGGAAAAACACAGGAGTGTAGGGAAGAATACAGGAGTGTAGGGAAAAATACAGGAGTGTAGGGATAAAATACAGGAGTGTAGGGAAGAATACAGGAGTGTAGGGAAGAATACAGGAGTGTAGGGAAAAATACAGGAGTGTAGGGAAGAATACAGGAGTGTAGGGAAGAATACAGGAGTGTAGGGAAAAACACAGGAGTGTAGGGAAGAATACAGGAGTGTAGGGAAAAATACAGGAGTGTAGGGATAAAATACAGGAGTGTAGGGAAGAATACAGGAGTGTAGGGAAGAATACAGGAGTGTAGGGAAAAATACAGGAGTGTAGGGAAAAATACAGGGGTGTAGGGAAAAATACAGGGGTGTAGGGAAAAATACAGGAGTGTAGGGAAAAATACAGGAGTGTAGGGAAAATACAGGAGTGTAGGGATAAAATACAGGGGTGTAGGAAAAAAATACAGGAGTGTAGGGAAAAATACAGGGGTGTAGGGAAAAATACAGGAGTGTAGGGAAAAATACAGGGGTGTAGGGAAAAATACAGGAGTGTAGGGAAAAATACAGGGGTGTAGGAAAAAATACAGGAGTGTAGGGAAAAATACAGGGGTGTAGGGAAAAATACAGGAGTGTAGGGAAAAATACAGGGGTGTAGGGAAAAATACAGGAGTGTAGGGATAAAATACAGGAGTGTAGGAAAAAAATACAGGAGTGTAGGGATAAAATACAGGAGTGTAGGGAAAATACAGGAGTGTAGGGATAAAATACAGGAGTGTAGGGAAAAAATACAGGAGTGTAGGGAAAAAATACAGGGGTGTAGGGATAAAATACAGGAGTGTAGGGAAAATACAGGAGTGTAGGGATAAAATACAGGAGTGTAGGGATAAAATACAGGAGTGTAGGGAAAATACAGGAGTGTAGGGATAAAATACAGGAGTGTAGGGAAAAAATACAGGAGTGTAGGGAAAAAATACAGGAGTGTAGGGAAAAATACAGGAGTGTAGGGAAAAATACAGGAGTGTAGGGATAAAATACAGGAGTGTAGGGAAAAATACAGGAGTGTAGGGATAAAATACAGGGGTGTAGGGAAAAATACAGGGGTGTAGGAAAAAATACAGGAGTGTAGGGAAAAATACAGGAGTGTAGGGAAAAATACAGGAGTGTAGGGAAAAATACAGGAGTGTAGGGAAAAATACAGGAGTGTAGGGAAAAATACAGGAGTGTAGGGAAAAATACAGGAGTGTAGGGAAAAATACAGGAGTGTAGGTAAAAAAACAGAGGAATGACTGAGTGATGTGGAGTATGAAGGAACAAGTGTAGGCGTCAAAAAGTGGTCCCATCTGGCTCTTGAGAAATCTCTTGAGTGACTTTTAGAAAGTGCCAGCCAGGTAAGTGCCAGGAAGTAAAACACTTAGTAAGAGGGTGTTAGAGTGTTAGTAAGAGGGATGTCACAGTGTCAGGTGTCGGAGTGAGAGTGGCAGTGATACCACTGTGGCAAGAATGTCAGTGGTATGCGGGGAGGGCGGGGATACCGCCATACTTTAAGGGAATACCACCATGTTTTACGGGGATACCACACAATTTTAAGGGAATAGGAACCCCTGTGTGGTTTACATCACCCCATATCGATGTGGTCAGCAGTGTACTGGTCATGTCTACCTACGTACACCACCTAGTGAATTATTATTTTTTTTTTATTGACACATCGGCAGATTCCCACCAAGGCAGGGTGGCCCGAAAAAGAAAAACTTTCACCATCATTCACTCCATCACTCTTGCCAGAAGGGTGCTTTACACTACAGTTTTTAAACTGCAACATTAACACCCCTCCTTCAGTGAATTGTATTTTATTATTATTATTATTATTATTATTATTATTATTATATTCAAAAGAAAGCGCTAAACCGGAATGGGTCATACAGCGAAGGGTGTTGGCGTGGTTCACTGATGTGACATTATGACTGCTTTTGTGGAAACACAGTGATGGTGTGTGTGTGTGTGTGTGTGTGTGTGTGTGTGTGTGTGTGTGTGTGTGTGTGTGTGTGTGTGTGTGTGTGTGTGTGTGAAAAATACGTCATTCACACACGAAGAGTCGGGGCCAGGAGCTGCGACTAGACCCCTGCAACCACACACACATACACTCACACACAGTGAACGTAAGTGTGTGGTTTTCCCACGGGCGTGGAGCGGAAAATTGTCTTCTTAACGGAATAAACGTTCGTGACGTTCTCAGTCACACCCATAATGTAATAATGTAATAATAATAATAATAATAATAATAATAATAATAATAATAATAAAATAATAATAATGACCAGGCAAGCACCAGACGAGCCTGGCCCATGGCCGGGCTCCGAGAGTATTGAGAGACTCTAAATCCATCAAAGGTATAAAGGTAATAATGTAACAATAATAATAATTTAATAATAATAAGAAACGGAAAGTTTATTATTATTATTATTATTATTATTATTATTATTATTATTATTATTATCATTATTATTATTATCATTATTATTATTATTATTATTATAAAAGTTTGTATGAATGCAGTTGTATTAATAATGAAGGTAGTTACCATGATATAACTCTCCTTACGATCACTTCAGGTTATATACACCAGGAGGTGTATGTCTTATTGTATATACACTGAAAGTTGTATATTTGTACATCAACACAATGTTGATTCAGTGTGGATACACTTGATGTCTTTCATACTTCCGGTCTTAATGACTCTTGTAGTTGCTTGGCTTCAAATTTGAAGATCTTCTATAACCTTTTTGACCTGCCTCTAACCAGATGATTTAACACACCATCTTAATGCAATTCCAACGTTATTATTGTCTGGTATTTTGCTGAGAGAGAGGGAGAAAGTGGTTAATTACGGTGGTCTCAAGAAGTGATGCGTGGAGGGAGGCAGGTTTGAGCGAAGACACACGCCTGTGGGTAATTGGTTCTCTTAGTAGCTGAAGGGTGCCTTGATGCTCTGCTAATGGGCTCTTGATGCAAGAACTGGTTACCTTCCATTTCACAGGCACTCTATCACCTCTGAAAAGGTACATGAGAACATAAGAAAGAAGGAGCACTGCTAGAGGCCTACTGGCCCAAGCTAAGCAGGTCTAACTCATATCTACCCAAACCCACTCACACATCTGCAAACACCTGTGTGTCTTTGATTTGTTGCTCAAGTGCTATTCATCTGTTTCTTATCCTCATAGCAGACATTGATAAAAACACCCGTCACAGTTTTGTATCATCATTTGCAGATGACGCTAAAATAAGCATGAAAGTTACCTTGGTAGAAGATACCAAAAATACAATGGAAGATATAAGCATGGCTTTCCAGTGGGCAGTGACAATATAACGTTCAATGATTATAAGTTCCAGCTGTTTCGAGGACTCAAAAGGATCATCATGTAGAATCAATATTTGTGGCCCTGGATTATTCAGCGTCGTACCAGAAGATATCAGAAACACTGCTGGGACAAGTGTAGAAGTTTTCAAGAGGAAACTGGACAAGTATCTTCACCAGGTGCCAGATCAACCAGGCAGTGATGGATATGGGGGACAGTGGGCCCCCAGCAGCAACAGAAAAACTCACGAAACTCATCAAAGGTATATCAGAAATAAAGGTAGTGGTATCTCCTGGTGGTAAACCATTACCAGAATAGCTGTAGAGTCACTGTTGGTTCAGCAGCTGCCACCATCAATGATATCAGGTGTTGAAACAGACTAGTAAGGTTTAGAAAGACACAAGCTAACACTAGGACATATTAGAAAACGTTTCGGTCCTGGGACCTTGATTACTTCTAACGTTAGATGTGATCAAGGTCCTAGGACTGTGGTATGTCTTAGTATTTGGTCACGTGCCTTTCTAAACCAATTTGTCGGTATCTATTACCAGACTGATAAGGTAACATTTCTGACTGAAGGTAACTGAGGGTGGAGCAGCCAACCATGACTACTCTTGAAGATTTAAGACACATGTGCATCAGTTGGGTGTCTTTATTGATGAAACGTTTCACCCATACAGTAGGCTTCTTCAGTCAAATACAAAGGAAGCAGTAGTAATGACATAAAGATGATGCAATCAGTCCACCAACCTTTTAGGAAAAGTATTTGAGGTGGTCAGTCCCTCAGCCTGGAGACGAGTTCAGTTCCATGATCTGGAACGATATCGACATCACTGACCAAACAGGTATACCTGTTTATTACAGGTATATACCCTGACACAGGTATACATTCCCTGCAGTATAGCCAGAAGTTGATGAGTTGCATGAGTTGAATATCGTTGTTGTTGCAGTAGTTGCAGGTGCAAGCAGTCGAGTCATCCATATATATAATATAGAATACTTTGTTGATATCTTGTAACCCGGCAGGTTAAGAACCCAGGATAATCCAGCACTGTCATCCAGTAATGCCTTTTATTACCTAAAAATGGGGCACATTTAACCAGTAATTGACAAGTGATGGACATAACTGACAAGTGGTGGACACAACTGACAAGTGATTGGTACAACTGACAAGTGATTGGTACAACTGACAAGTGATTGGTACAAGTGATTGGTACAACTGACAAGTGATTGGTACAGCTGACAAGTGATTGGTACAACTGACAAGTGATTGGTACAACTGACAAGTGATTGGTACAACTGACAAGTGATTGGTACAACTGACAAGTGATTGGTACAGCTGACAAGTGATTGGTACAGCTGACAAGGGGAGTGTTTTAAGGTTAGTTCTTGTGGTTGCTATACAACTGAATGGAGATGGTTGAGCTAGAGTAGGATGTGCCAGGATGTGCTAGGATTTGCTAGGGTGTGCTAAGATGTGTTTCAGTCTTGCGTAATTCACCAGGTCTTCTCACGCCTATAACATTTGTCATTGGTATGTTATTGAAGCCGTCTCACCTAACATTAACTTATCTCTCCCCTCCCCTCCCTACCCCTTCCTCTCCCTCCGTCTCCCCTCCCCTCCCTGCCCCTTCCTCTCCCTCCTTCTCCCCTCCCGTCACTGACGTGGTGAGTCACCTTAGATATTGGTGGGGGGGGGGTTGACAATGTTGGCAGTGGACACTGGACAGTATTCTGGTCACTCACCAGTACCCACCCCACATATCCCTTCTCATACCCACCCTACCAAACACCCACCTACAACACACCCACCCTACCACACACCCACCAACCACACACCCACCAACCACACACCCACCAACCACACACCCACCTACCACATACCCACCTACCACACACCCACCTACTACACACCCACCTACTACATACCCACCTACTACACACCCACCTACTACATACTCACCTACTACATACCCACCTACTACATACCCACCTACTACACACGCACCTACCACACACCCACCCTACCACACCCACCTACCATCGTAGGTGTGTGGGTTACCTACTACACCACGCTCACTACGACATTAACTTACTGTATCACACTGTACAGTATACACTTTCTGTCATGTACCGGCGTGTACACGGTAGTGTAGACGCTGGTGTACACCAACGTGTATACCTCTCTCAGCTCATCTCTGACATACCTAGAGTGTACCTTCAGCAGCATTCTTCCCACTCACTGTCTTTCAACATTAACACGGTTTTGTCTACGGAGGACTAACGAAATGGTTGTTGATATCAGTTAGTGTTGATATCAGGGAGTGTTGATATCAGTTAGTGTTGATATCAGAGTGCAGATTAGTTTGTATGGAACACTGTGAGCAGTCTGGGCCCGGGTCAGTCCGCTAGAGTTGAGGAAATCGTGGCAGTCATGTTGCAAGTGAAACGAACCATACCAGTCATGTTGCAAGTGGATGCAAAACGACGTTTCGAACACTCCTGCAACAGAGTCAAGACCGGAAGGGTGCGAAATGTGTTTTAGTTTTCGTTTTCAGTTTGTGGGTAAGGTGATGTCTTTCATTGTATGTCTCTTAGGGTATATGTCCCCGCGACCCTGTCCCAGACCAAGCCTCCTGGTGGATCAAGGCTTGATCATCCAGGCTGTTGCTGCTGGCCGCACACAGTCCAACACACCAACCACAACCTGGCTAATCGGGAGCGGCCTTTAGGAACTTATCAGTGATAATAGAACCAGTGGGGTACAGGTGCTGGGTATCAGTGTACCACTACCGGCAGGTCTCAGGGCGTGTAGCAGCCCTGGAGGAACACTCCGCACTGGTAAACTTTTTCATCTCTCTCTCTCTCTCTCTCTCTCTCTCTCTCTCTCTCTCTCTCTCTCTCTCTCTCTCTCTCTCTCTCTCTCTCTCTCTCTCTCTCTCTCTCTCTCTCTCTCTCTCTCTCACCCCCAACTCTACATCTCCCCTTCCTTAATCCCCTCACCCCTCTCCGCACCTTTCATTTCCACCTCTCACGTTCCTTCCTTCTCCCCGGAATGTATTTTAAGCAGGTTTTTGCCAGCCTTCCTTGTGGCACTCGTAGACACTTAGTGAGACACTCCAACACTGCATGGCACTCACAGTAACATTACTACCCCTACCTTGTTCTCTCTAGGCTGGAATACTGCTGTACATTAACATCTCCATTCAAAGCAGGTGAAATCGCAGATCTAGAGAGTGTACAGAGATCCTTTACTGCACGTATAAGTTCTGTCAAGCACCTTAACTACTGGGAGCGCTTGGAAGCACTTGACTTGTACTCGTTGGAACGCAGGAGGGAGAGATGTATCATAATCTACACTTGGAAAATCTTGGAAGGAATGGTCCCAAATCTGCACACAGAAATCACTCCCTACGAAAGTAAAAGACTGGGCAGGCGATGCAAAATGCCGCCAATAAAAAGTAGGGGCGCCATTGGTACACTAAGAGAAAATACCATAAGTGTCCGGGGTCCAAAACTGTTCAACAGCCTCCCATCAAGCATTAGGGGAATTGCCAATAAACCCCTGGCTGCCTTCAAGAGAGAGCTGGACAGATACCTAAAGTCAGTGCCGGATCAGCCGGGCTGTGGCTCGTACGTCGGACTGCGTGCGGCCAGCAGTAACAGCCTAGTTGATCAGGCCCTGATCCATCGGGAGGCCTGGTCATGGACCGGGCCGCGGGGGCGTTGATCCCCGGAATAACCTCCAGGTATCCAGGTAACCTTTGATATACCTTTGATGAATTTCGAGAGTCTACTCCCGGAGCCCGGCCATGGACCAGGCTCGTCTGGCGCTAGCCTGGCCAACAAGGCTGTTGCTGCTGGTGGCCCGCTGACAAGACATATAAGTAACACAAGCATTTGTCTACTTCTTGACGTGAAGTATTTCAGACTAACAGTAATAAGTAACTATAGAAACATGTACAAGAAGAGAAAAAAACATTTAAATCGCTGTGATAATTACCAAGACGACGCTGGTTGTGTTCAAGGAGAGACAGCCGGACCAGTTCCTGGCCAGCCAGGTTGTGGCTCCTACCCTCGACTGTCTTCAGCCAGCAGTAACAGTCTGGTTGATCATAATAATGTTTGTAGAATTGTTGACAATATCTTAGGTAAAAGGACACAAGTGCAAGTAATGTGGCATTTTATTGTGGCAACGTTTCGCTCTCCAGGAGCTTTGTCAAGCTCCTGGAGAGCGAAACGTTGCCACAGAGAGGTATATATAGGTACAGTGTGAGGTGTCAAGCACCTATATATACCTCTCTGCTCCTTACACACCCTGGTAGAGTGTGTAAGGAATCGGGAGAGAGTGTAAGGAATGAGGAGATGGTGTAAGGATGGGGAAAAGATATAAGGAATGGGGAGAGGGTGTAAGGAATGGGGAGAGGGTGTAAGGAATGAGGAGATGGTGTAAGGATGGGGAATAGATATAAGGAATTGGGAGAGGGTGTAAGGATGGGGAAAAGATATAAGGAATGGGGAGAGGGTGTAAGGATGGGGAAAAGATATAAGGAATGGGGAGAGGGTATAAGGAATGATGAGAGGGTGTAAGGATGGGGAAAAGATATAAGGAATGGGGAGAGGTTATAAGGAATGATGAGAGGGTGTAAGGATGGGGAGAAGATATAAGGAATGGGGAGAGGGTGTAAGGATGGGGAAAAGATATAAGGAATGGGGAGAGGGTGTAAGGATGGGGAAAAGATATAAGGAATGGGGAGAGGGTGTAAGGATGGGGAAAAGATATAAGGAATGGGGAGAGGGTGTAAGGAATGAGGAGAGGGTGTAAGGATGGGGAATAGATATAAGGAATGGGGAGAGGGTGTAAGGATGGGGAAAAGATATAAGGAATGGGGAGAGGGTATAAGGAATGAGGAGAGGGTGTAAGGATGGGGAGAAGATATAAGGAATGGGGAGAAGTTGTAAGATATAAGGGAAATAGATGCACAAAATGCCGCACTACACAACCACCCGCTTCTATATCTGTCTTGTTGTCTTGCCTGCCTTGCCCACCTCTTAGTGGGGTGAAGAATTGGTGGGGAGCACTGGCCCTCCTGGTGGGGTGGGGGGGATGATGTTCTCTCACCTGCCGGATCAGCCGGGCTGTTGTTCGTACATTGGACTACGTGCGGCCAGCAGTAACAGCCTCGTTGATCAGGCCCTGATCCACCGGGAGGCCTGGTCGTGGACCGGGCCGCGGGGGCGTTGATCCCCGGAATGCCGTCCGGGTAGGTAGACTTGGTATAGGTTAGGTTAGGTAAGATGCGTCTGGGACCAGGGCAGGCGTTTCCTGACCACATAGCGGGTGGGATTTGAACCCCCGCCGGCCATCATGTCATGGCGCTTTCGCGAGTCATTTTTCTTCTCGATATTATGGCTTAATTTTGGTTTACCGGGATTGCTCACGAGTTTAAGAAGTTGGGCCAGGAACAGTGATTCGACCCCCTGCAAATACAGCTAGGAGAGCGCACACTCACGCATTATACCGGGAACCGTTAAGCATGTCCGCAGAAGTGCGTGCTAGACTGGTCTGTTGGTGGTGACAAGAGTCAGCTGGACACTACCCTACTCAGAGCACCTAGCATCTGTTCCTAGCACAGTCTAGCATATTCCTAGTACAGCATAACTCACCTAGCATCTGTTCGTAGCATTGTCTAACATGTTCCTAGCACAGTCTAACCTATCTCACCTAGCATGTTTGTAACACTGCTTAGCATGTTCCTAGCACAACTCAACCCAACTTACCTCACCTAACATCTGTTCCTAGCACAGCCTAGCTTAGCTCTACGAGCTTAACTCACCTAACATCTGTTCCTAGCACAGCCTAGCTTAGCTCTACGAGCTTAACTCACCTAACATCTGTTCCTAGCACAGCCTAGCTTAGCTCCACGAGCTTAACTCACCTAGCCTGTTTCAGCTAAGCATATTACTGGCCTATCCTAACCCATCCTATCCAATAATAATAATATTTTTTTCTCCAAGTACACGATTCAACTTATACAGACCATAGCTGACATCAGTGACATACCATATACAAAGCCTCTGGTTATGCAGGGAATTTAAGACAAATTAAGTTAATTTTGTCCCCGGGATGAGACCAAGCATTTTTCTTGTACACAAAAGCCTGCTGACTCATCCTAACAGTCTGCTGCCCCTACTATCGTTGACGAACTGAAATTTCAGTACAAATGTGATATATCTGTGATGTATTTCGAGAGTTTTCCTACCCTGGGCCAGGCTTTTTTGGTGCTTGACTGAGCCACCCAAGTGATTAGAGGTTTGCTCTGTATACAGCGTTTTTCTTATGTATTCGGGCAGTTGTTCCCACTCATTTGAAGTGATATGCTTTTCAATGTGAACGATCCTGGGATATAACACACATTGCTCATATAACAGTGGTTGGTTTGTGGCTGACCTAGTTTGTGTTGCATGGCGACAACACAAGCAGTGTACGGCTGCACTTCTATGAGATACATTGTGGGTACGCTTGCAATGTGTTTCTATCTTGTTTTGTGTGTGCTATATATTGGGAACTTCCAGTGTGTGTGGCCCATATCTATGTGAGTTACATGGTGGGGAGACCCACATTGTACTGCTACACTACCTTTATTTGAGAGCTAACTTTTATTTCCGTAATATAACCAGGCTTCAGTGTGATTTGTAAGCAGTGATGTTAACGTCTGAAGGAGGTACAGTAGTGGTTGTCTGTTGTGTTGACTGTTGTGGTCTTACTGCTGCGGGAGGTACAACAGTGGTCGTCTGTTGTGGTGGTTGTATTGATATTAACTGCTGTGCTAAGGCCGGTAACTCATTCGCCAGCTCCTTATTTTCAGTGAACGAAGAGAAAAAATCTGTAATATATGTACTAGCTCTCAGATATGTGTATTTTATATAGCATTTATTAATATACACATATTTAAGCGAGAGCAGCAAGTGTCTAGGCCAGGGAATAAACACCAAGGGTGAAAGCTGCAAGTTGAGGCACGCCACAAGCCAATGTACTTTAAATTCCTACACTGTGTGATGTTTCTAGCTGGGCGAGAAAGTTATCAGCATTTCAGAATGCTGTTCGCTCCAGTTATTTTTCTCATCATCATATATAACACTGACAAAGGCATAAATCAGAAGAGCCGTATCATCCTTGATCGACAACACTTGGTGTGGTGTGAGAGCGGCATCAATAAGGACGCAGCAAATCTCCAACGGCCATGAACACGAACTCTTCCGTTGGCCATAACACAATATTTTTGTCCAACGAATATAAATTTAAGCTCCCACTCTGTGACATATGCAAATAAATCATACTTTAAGTGTAAAAGCAATATGAGAGACCTGGTAGCAACCTTGTGGAAGATCTCTTACTGCAAGAACATAATATTACTGTTATAAATGCAAGAAAAAAATATGAATTTTAAGAACAAGAGATATAATCAGTTATTAAGTTAATAAGACACAAGTGTACTTGAGTATCTGTGTTACCTAAACGTTTCGACTGCATAGCAGGCTTCTTCAGTGGAATATAGGTGAATAGAACAATACACAAATAACCCGCACACAGGAGAGGAGCTTATGACGACGTTTGGGTCCGACTTGGACCATTTACAAAGTGACTTTGGTCCAAGTCGGACCGAAACGTCGTCGTAAGCTCCTCTTTCCTATGTGCGGGTGTGTATATTGATCCAGTCACATGCGATCACATACGATGATATGTGATTGGCCTTTCCGTTCTCTGTGATCATATTTGCTTGGGCTTCCTCTTTTCTGCAACATTGCAAGCGCCTGATGACGTGTTGATTGCAACACGAAAGGCCTAGAGCTATCATTTATCCCCCCCTCGTCTGTGGTTGTTTTGCATAACATTTATATTCGCGAACATACAGGGTCTTAAAACGAGTAACAACAACAATAACACAACGTTTATTAGTGGACTCTTCACTGAATCAAGTGTATTGTTTGTGGCTTTCACTGAGACGCATGTAAAAGATTATTTTGACAGTGAAATATGGCTCCTTGGGTACGCACTGCTCAGATGCGACCGAAGAAAAAAACAGACAGCAAGGGAGGGTTGGTCTGTACGTACAAAGAGTCGCTCTTGTGGACTGAGTTACTTAACACCACAGATGATGTAGTTAAAGTTTTGGCAGTAAAAAGTAAAAAAACAGAATCTGGTTATTATATATATGTATAAGCCAGCAGATACAACTTTTCAACAGGTCAAAAACTATTGAAAATCGAATATCGTCTTGAAAAATCTTTCAAACTCGGCCTCAGATATCTTGTTATTGGCGTTTTCAATTGACAACACCTAAAATAGCACAGATACTGCAATAAATTCGTCTTAGCGAACAAATAGTGGAATCGACCAGACTAGAAAATACCCTTGACCTTGTGTTCACAATGAGGATCTGGTACAAAACATAATACCTTTGATATAGCTTTGATGAGTTTCGAGAGTCTTTACTACTGTTAGAGCCCGGCCATGGGCCATGCTCGTCTGGTGTCAGAATCAGTTAATTCAGACCACAGCTTGTGGGGAGGACTCTGCTAACTCCTTCACATTCGCCTCTGTGTCTCCTGCTGACGCTGCCTCATCCAGCAGTGCCCCGCCCTTCTCCAGGTGCTGCAGTCAGATGTCCTTGATGACACCTGCTTCTTGGTTCATTATCCGGCTGTATGTTCCAGCGTAACCGGTCGCTGAATGAAGCTTGGGCTGTTCCTTTACTTTTGTTATGCCTTTGATGAGCTCAAAGAGTTTTCTAATATAGGAGCCCGGCCATGGGCCAGGCTCGTCTGGTGCTAGCCTGGTCAACCAAGCTGTTGCTACTGACATGAGGGTAGTTACGCAGCGCCTGGAAAATGACAAGTGACCACTTCAAGAGATTATACCTCGCTTGCACAAGGTTATAAACTGTTATTTAAATAATGAAAAAGGTAAGGAGAGCACTTTTAACTGTCCTCTCATTTATGTTAATTCTACCTGAGGGTTTAGTGATCTTGGACTTGTGGAGAGATCCCCCTTAAGGGAGGTTCCTTGACGCTGGTGAGGGGCTCTCGATCTAGGGAATTGGATCTGTGCTCCAGGTCCCTGAATTAAGCCTGAATACCTTCCATCCCCCCCCCCAGGCGCTGTATAATCCTGCGGGTTTAGCGCTTCCCCATGATTATAAAAATAATAATTGTGGAGAGATCACATCATGTCCTGCTAAGTACTGGACACTCATCATATCTGAATGTCATCAGTCATTACAACTTTAATCCCACTTGACCTTGAGAAAGTCAGCCATGGTGTAATAGGTCACAAAATGTGTATAAAAGGAATAACCAGAGAAGTGGGCAGATGGATATTTAAATTTCTAATGAGTAAAACCCAAAGTGTATTAGTGAATAGAGTAAAATTGGAGACTGACACAGTGAAAAGTTCTGTTCCCAAAGGCAGAGTACTGGTTCCTGTTCTCTTTCTCATTCTCATATCTGACATAGAGGCATAAATTAGACAGTACTAGAATCTGTAAGAAAGTGGCATCAACTAAGGACACGAAAAATCTCCAAGCTAATTTAAAGCAAGTTTTCTAGTGGGCCACTAACAATATGATGACAAGTTTCAGTTCCTTTGTTATGGGAAGATTGGGGAAATAAAGGCAGGAACGGAGTATACAGCAAACTCGAATCACTCAGTAGAGAGCAAGACAAATATGAGAGACCTGTGAGTGATCTTGTCAGATATCACCAAGAATCAGAAATGTCATTATCACACCAGCAAGAAAAATGAATTGCTGGATAACTAGAATCTTCCAGACAAGGGGCTCTAAGCCAGTAATGATAATCTAAGTCACTTGCTCTCTCTAAGCTGGAGTACTGGTGTACTCTTAATAACAGGCAGACCTGGAGAATATGCAGAGAACTATTACTGCCAGCATAGATTCAGTCATGCACCTAAATTATTAGGACGTTTGAAGTCCCTCGATCTGTGCTCCTCCGTAGGCGAGAGAAAGATTCTAATCTACACATGGAAAATTCTTGAAGGATTGGTCCCAAATTTACACAAACAAATCATTCCCTACGAAATTTACACAAACAAATCATTCCCTACGAAAGAGGCTTAACAGACGGTGCAAAATATCCTCAGTGAAAAGCAGGGGGTGTAATGAGTACAGTAAGGGAAAATTTAATAAGTGTGAAAGGGCCATGACGTCTCAACGCCCCATCCCCCTCCCCGCCCTTCATATATAACGGGAATTACGAACAGACCTCTGGCTGTCTTCAAGAAAAAAAAAAAAAACGGACAAGTTTCTCAAGTCGCTGATCAGTCAGGCTGTGGTACTTATGTTACACTTGATTGATCATATTGCTGATTGTGGGGCAGTGGGCTTCCAGCAGCAACAGCCTAGTTGACCAGGCAAGTACCAGACGAGCCTGGTCCATGGCCGGAGTCCGAGAGTAGTAAGACTCTAAACTCACCAAAGGTATGAGGTATATCAAAGGTATCGTGAGGCATAGTCTGAGACCTGGCTCTAAGGGCCTTGATCCCCGGAATACTCTCCAGGTATACTCCAGGCGAGTCGTAAGAGATAAGATAAGATAAGATTTCGTTCGGATTTTTAACCCCGGAGGGTTAGCCACCCAGGATAACCCAAGAAAGTCAGTGCGTTATCGAGGACTGTCTAACTTATTTCCATTGGGGTCATCAATCTTGTCCCCCCAGGATGCGACCCACACCAGTCGACTAACACCCAGGTACCTATTTGCTGCTAGGTGAACAGGACAACAGGTGTAAGGAAACGTGTCGAAATGTTTCCACCCGCCGGGAATCGAACCCGGGTCCTCCGTGTGTGAAGCGAGAGCTTTAGCCACCAGGATTGTCAATGAATAAACATACGTATACGCTGAGAAAAATATGCCTAGCGATGTATATCCCCCCCCCCCACACACACACACACACACATATATATATATATATATATATATATATATATATATATATATATATATATATATATATATATATATATTTATATATATATTATACATACATACATACAGCCACAGAGTTGTTAGGAAGCGGAATAGTCTGGCAGACGATGTAGTGGAGGCAGGAACCATACATAGTTTTAAGACGAGGTATGATAAAGCTCATGGAGTAGGGAGTGGGAGGACCCAGTAGCGCTCAGTGAAAAGGCGGGGCCAGCAGCTGAGTCTCGACCTCTGCAACCACAATTAGGTGAGTGCATATAGACATTCATATGGGGATATATTATAATATTGTCACCCATTTGAAAATTATACTAGTCAAACCATTTTCTTTTATTCGTTATTTAGAGAAAACGGTCACTCTAATAAGCGAGCATCACATAATCCTGAAACGTTGTTGACATTAATAACTCCAGAAGGTTATTAATAACTCCAGGGGGGAAGGAAGGGAGTTATTAACACAGGGTAAGCCAAGACAATGATGCATAGATTTATTTCCTCTGGGGATGTTAAGTGTTCGTTCCTGGGTTGTGACCTACAGCAGCCAAGTCGCCTGTTGTGGGTCTGACTGTTGATGCTTGTGAAGGGCTTTTGATTCAAGGAATTAGAGCTGCCCTGCCCTTTCTGGGATTACCTCTCATTGTAAACCTTCAGGGTTTAGCGCTTCCCCTTGGTCGTAATAAGTGATTTAGAGCGAATGTGGAACTGTAACTACAGCGTTTGTTGCAAATTTTCCATAGCAAGTCTAAAACTGTATTTAGAGAAGCTTTGCACCTATGTACTGCCAGAGGAAGAAGGGTGGATGTTAAAAAAAAAGAAAGTCGTAAAATAGCGTGCGCCGCCCGGGAATCGAACCCGGGTCGCAAGAATGGGAATCTTGCATGATACCACTACACCAGCGGCGCCGCCCTGTTGTACCTCTACACCGGTAGTGCTTACTATACCACTACACTGGTAGTACTATGGTACTACTACACTGGTAGTACTTACTATGGTACTACTACACTGATAGTACTTACTATGGTACTACTACACTGGTAGTACTTACTATGGTACTACTACACTGATAGTACTTACTATGGTACTACTACACTGGTAGTACTTACTATGGTACTTCTACACTGGTAGTACTTACTATGGTACTACTACACTGATAGTACTTACTATGGTACTACTACACTGGTAGTACTTACTATGGTACTACTACACTGGTAGTACTTATTATGATACCACTACACTGGTAGTACTTACTATGGTACTACTACACTGGTAGTACTTATTATGATACCACTACACTGGTAGTACTTACTATGGTACCACTACACTAGTAGTACTTACTATGATACCACTACACTGGTAGTACTTACTATGGTACTACTACACTGGTAGTACTTATTATGATACCACTACACTGGTAGTACTTACTATGGTACTTCTACACTGGTAGTACTTACTATGATACCACTACACTGGTAGTACTTACTATGGTACCTCTACACTGGTAGTACTTACTATGGTACTTCTATACTGATAGTACTTACTATGATACCACTACACTGGTAGTACTTACTATGATACCACTACACTGGTAGTACTTACTATGATACCACTACACTGGTAGTACTTACTATGATACCACTACACTGGTAGTACTTACTATGATACCACTACACTGGTAGTACTTACTATGATACCACTACACTGGTAGTACTTACTATGATACCACGACACTGGTAGTACTTACTATGATACCACTACACTGGTAGTACTTACTATGATACCACTACACTGGTAGTACTTACTATGATACCACGACACTGGTAGTGCTCTCACTTCTTAATCCATATTGAAGAGATTAAAGCAGCACCAGACTTTAATGAATCACAGTCGTTAGACTTTAATGACTTATGTACAGTCGTCAGACATTAATGACTCACGTACAGTCGTCAGACTTTAATCGTAACAGGTCATTTATTAAGAAAGTTATACATTACGATATATACACTGAACAATATGTTTCAGTGTATATACATCATCCTATATAAACCGAGAGATGTGTATTTTTCATTGTATATACATGAGGTAAACTGATCACCAGCCTGGTTGATCAGGCCTTGATCCACCAGGAGGCCTATGTCTGGGAACAGGGCGTGGGGGCGGTGACTCCCCCCCCCTCCTTGAATATCTTTCAGGTATCCTTCAGGTCACACGGTTCTAAACTTACTCCTGGTGCTTGATGTGATCGCTTACCTGTGAGAAGTTAGAGGTAAGACCCCCGTGACTTACTCTGATTTAGCAACTTGGACCACAACCTAATTGAAGCTCAGAACTGTGCACATTACTGGTCCTGAGTAGCCACTCAGATCTGTGCACACACTGGTCCTGAACAGTCACTCAGACCTGTACATACACTGGTCCTGAGCAGTCACTCAGACCTGTACATACACTTGTCCTAAACAGTCACTCAGACCTGTACATACACTGGTCCTGAACAGTCACTCAGACCTGTACATACACTGGTCCTGAGCAGCCACTCAGACCTGTACATACACTGGTCCTGAGCAGCCACTCAGACCTGTACATACACTGGTCCTGAGCAGCCACTCAGACCTGTACATACACTGGTCCTGAGCAGCCACTCAAGCCTGTACACACTGGTCTTGAGCAGCTACTCAGACCAGAACACACACTGATCCTAGGCAGCCACTCAGACCTGCATAAACACTGGTTCCGAACAGCGCCACACAATCACTCACGAAGGCGTATTCAACACACTAACTTTCAGCAGTGAATGCAAATGGGAGAAAGCAAACCACAACGTCACCGAAATGAGCTGGGAAGGATGAGCTTAATTGCACTAAAAGTGAGCTCTCACTGCAGCTCTCAGCTGTTTAGTGCTTAGGATGGTTTCTCATCCAATGTTCTTGGTTGCTGGATGTTTTCGGATGATTGAAACTATACTTACTAAACATTTCCTCCCGTTGGCTATCTTAGGTTGTCTAAACATTTCCTCCCGTTGGCTATCTTAGGTTGTCCCAACGTGAATTTATTCTTGTTTGTCCTTCAGTTTGGTTGTAATTCAGAGTGGTACAGTGTTGGTCCTGGAGACTATCATGGTTCTGACTAGTACCTTACTCATTATCAAGATCAAATTTAGTGTATTTTCATTTTTAGTAGTTTATGTTACCTGTTGGGTCGGTCTAAACTTTATTCACAGCCTTGGGTGTTCCCCTGGGTTAAGAGTTTCTCAAACTCCTGGGTTAAGAGTTTCTCAAACTCCTGGGTTAAGAGTTTCTCAACACCCCTGGGTTAAGAGATCTCAACACCCCTGGGTTAAGAGATCTCAACACCCCTGGGTTAAGAGTTTCTCAACACCCCTGGGTTAAGAGTTCTCAACACCCCTGGGTTAAGAGTTTCTCAACACCCCTGGGTTAAGAGTTCTCAACACCCCTGGGTTAAGAGTTTCTCAATACCCCTGGGTTAAGAGCTCTCAACACCCCTGGGTTAAGAGTTCTCAACACCCCTGGGTTAAGAGTTTCTCAACACCCCTGGGTTAAGAGATCTCAACACCCCTGGGTTAAGGGTTTCTCAACACCCCTGGGTTAAGAGTTTCTCAACACCCCTGGGTTAAGAGATATCAACACCCCTGGGCTGAGAGTTTCTGAACACCCCTGGGTTAAGAGATCTCAACACCCCTGGGTTAAGAGTTTCTCAACACCCCTGGGTTAAGAGATCTCAACACCCCTGGGTTAAGAGATCTCAACACCCCTGGGTTAAGAGTTCTCAACACCCCTGGGTTAAGAGATCTCAACACCCCTGGGTTAAGAGATCTCAACACCCCTGGGTTAAGAGTTCTCAACACCCCTGTGTTAAGAGATCTCAACACCCCTGGGTTAAGAGATCTCAACACCCCTGGGTTAAGAGATCTCAACACCCCTGGGTTAAGAGATCTCAACACCCCTGGGTTAAGAGATCTCAACACCCCTGGGTTAAGAGATCTCAACACCCCTGGGTTAAGAGATCTCAACACCCCTGGGTTAAGAGATCTCAACACCCCTGGGTTAAGAGATCTCAACACCCCTGGGTTAAGAGATCTCAACACCCCTGGGTTAAGAGATCTCAACACCCCTGGGTTAAGAGATCTCAACACCCCTGGGTTAAGAGATCTCAACACCCCTGGGTTAAGAGATCTCAACACCCCTTGGTTAATAGTTCTCAACACCCCTGGGTTAATAGTTCTCAACACCCCTGGGTTAAGAGATCTCAACACCCCTGGGTTAAGAGATCTCAACACCCCTGGGTTAAGAGATCTCAACACCCCTGGGTTAAGAGTTCTCAACAGCCCTTGGTTAAGAGTTCTCAACACCCCTGGGTTAAGAGATCTCAACACCCCTGGGTTAAGAGTTCTCAACACCCCTGGGTTAAGAGATCTCAACACCCCTGGGTTAAGAGTTCTCAACACCCCTGGGTTAAGAGATCTCAACACCCCTGGGTTAAGAGTTCTCAACACCCCTGGGTTAAGAGTTCTCAACACCCCTGGGTTAAGAGATCTCAACACCCCTGGGTTAAGAGTTCTCAACACCCCTGGGTTAAGAGATCTCAACACCCCTGGGTTAAGAGTTCTCAACACCCCTGGGTTAAGAGATCTCAACACCCCTGGGTTAAGAGTTCTCAACACCCCTGGGTTAAGAGTTCTCAACACCCCTGGGTTAAGAGATCTCAACACCCCTGGGTTAAGAGTTCTCAACACCCCTGGGTTAAGAGTTCTCAACACCCCTGGGTTAAGAGTTCTCAACACCCCTGGGTTAAGAGATCTCAACACCCCTGGGTTAAGAGATCTCAACACCCCTGGGTTAAGAGATCTCAACACCCCTGGGTTAAGATATCTCAACACCCCTGGGTTAAGAGATCTCAACACCCCTGGGTTAAGAGATCTCAACACCCCTGGGTTAAGAGATCTCAACACCCCTGGGTTAAGAGTTCTCAACACCCCTGGGTTAAGAATTCCTTCTGCTACTGTTTCTCCTACATTGATGTTGTTTTATCTTCTATTTTGTGTTTGGGAAGGAAAATATCTTGACAGTGATACGAGATGTGTCAGAGAAGGCTTATACACCAAGCTTCCCTCAAGCTTCACATTTGAGCGAAACGTTGTATTCTTATGCTCTGTGTCATTATATTACGCCAACAATGAAGTGATTTGAGAGTTGCTGTTGTGGTTGAACCTTTGTGCGAAGAACTGGATGTTTGGACAAACTCAATATTCTAAGTTCTGGCGTTGTGGTATGTTCCTCTTTGTACACACACTTATATTCTGACCAGTAACATACATGTGCAACACTTGGGTATCTTTGTTGCTGAAACGTTTCATCTGCTCGGCAGGCTTCTTTAGTGGCATGTGGAGGTGATTTTAATAATGAATGATGGTGATGATAGGCCTAGCTGAGACAGGTCACATTTTTGCTATGCTAGGCTCACTCTTACCTTCCCTCTCAAGAGTGTGACCTGCCTCCTGACTGAGGCAGGTCACACTCCTGCTGTGCAAAGCACACTACTAATGTCACTCAGAACTAACAAGCTACCTACTGCCTAACTACCTATTGTAGTGTTCATATTAATTGGCACAGTGATGAACTGAGACATATATTTGGGGAATTAATGTATATTTGAAAAATATACAGCTATGATATGATACATAATTGATTTAATAAGAGAGAGATGACTATCCTTTGCTTTTATAAGCATTGCTACATGTTTTGGCATAGAATCGACCAATGTTGAACACATTTTGGCAAGTTCTTCGTTGGGGTACCAGGTCCTAATAATAGCAACAGTTAGCTTTTCCTTCGTTTGGCCCATAGATTCTCAGTTGGGTTGAGGTCAGGAGAGTTTCCAGGCCAATTTAGAATGCTTAGCGCTCCTCAGTCACCAGTTCTCTTCAGAATCCGACCAACAGTTGACTTTGCTACACTCAGTTTTTCGGCGATCTGTCTGATACTTAAATCAGTATGTTTTCTGAGCTACAATACTTCATGCTTCCTAGGTGTAACATCCATGAATTTCAGTAGTAGTCGTGAACTGAAGAGGAGAATTTGGCGAAACTATAGTCACTTATGGAGTATGCTTGCAGGAATAGCCTTACAGAACAGCAGCTATTGTAGCACTGACGAGAGTCGCAAGGTAACGCCACAGCTAGATGGCTGCCAGAAGTCGGTAGCAAACTCATCTGAAAAGAAAAAGGGTCCAAATTTCATTAATTAAACCGGACATTAAGACATCATGAGACAATCACAAAAATTTGCCCCAGACCCAATTAATTGCACAATACTGTACACACAACCAGGTGAATAAGTGCATCTCTCCTTCAAGCAAGACAGAGACACAGACGTGCGAGGAAGCGGACAGCACCTTATTTTAACCCGGTGATGGACAAGTGACCGTCACTCACCACAGATATTAACACAGGAGAAATATAGCGGAGCGGCTGCTGAGGTTAGGTTAGGTAAGGGTTGTCAGGAAACAGGGCAAGCTAGCTGGCCCAGTGGCTAACGCGTCGATCTGGAGTTTTACGACTCACCAACCGCGAGTTCAAGCCCCACCCGTGGTATGGTTTGTTTGCAATCATGTCATTATGATTCCGTGAGTTACCTGGAGGTTACCTGGAGGTTATTCCGGGGATCAACGCCCCCGCGGCCCGGTCCACGACCAGGCCTCCCGATGGATCAGGGCCTGATCAACTAGGCTGTTACTGCTGGCCGCACGCAGTCCGACGTACGAGCCACAGCCCGGCTGATCCGGCACTGACTTTAGGTATCTGTCCAGCTCTCTCTTGAAGGCAGCTAGGGGTTTATTGGCAATTCCCCTAATGCTTGATGGGAGGCTGTTGAACAGTCTTGGGCCCCGGACACTTATGGTGTTTTCTCTTAGTGTACCAATGGCGCCCCTACTTTTTATTGGCGGCATTTTGCATCGCCTGCCCAGTCTTTTACTTTCGTAGGGAGTGATTTCTGTGTGCAGATTTGGGACCATTCCTTCCAAGATTTTCCAAGTGTAGATTATGATATATCTCTCCCTCCTGCGTTCCAACGAGTACAAGTCAAGTGCTTCCAAGCGTTCCCAGTAGTTAAGGTGCTTGACAGAACTTATACGTGCAGTAAAGGATCTCTGTACACTCTCTAGATCTGCGATTTCACCTGCTTTGTATGGAGATGTTAATGTACAGCAGTATTCCAGCCTAGAGAGAACAAGTGATTTGAAAAGGATCATCATGGGCTTGGCATCTCTCGTTTTGAAAGTTCTCATTATCCATCCTATCATTTTCTTTGCACGTGCGATCGTGGCACTGTTGTGATCCTTGAAAGTGAGATCCTCAGACATTACTACTCCCAGGTCCCTTACATTATTTTTCCGCTCTATTGTATGGCCGGAGTCAGTAGTATACTCTGTTCTAGTTATTATCTCCTCCAGTTTTCCATAACGGAGTAGTTGGAATTTGTCCTCATTGAACATCATATTGTTTACCGTTGCCCACTGGAAAACTTTGTTTATATCTTCTTGGAGGTTAACCGCGTCCTCAGCAGATGACAGCCTCATGCAGATCCTAGTATCATCCGCAAAGGATGATACGGTGCTGTGGTGTATATCTCTGTTTATGTCTGATATGAGGATAAGGAATAAGATGGGGGCGAGTACTGTGCCTTGTGGAACAGAGCTCTTCACTATGGCAGCCTCCGATTTAACTCTGTTGACCACTACTCTTTGTGTTCGATTTGTTAGGAAGTTGAAGATCCATCTCCCCACTTTCCCAGTTATTCCTTTAGCACGTATTTTATGGGCTATTACGCCATGATCGTATTTGTCAAATGCTTTTGCAAAGTCTGTGTATATTACATCTGCATTCTGATTTTCTTCCAGTGCATCCAAGGCCATGTCATAGTGATCCAGTAGTTGTGAGAGGCAGGAGCGACCTGCCCTGAACCCATGTTGCCCTGGATTGTGCAGATTTTGGGAATCCAGGTGATTTGCAATCCTGCTTCTTAGCACTCTTTCAAAGATTTTTATGATGTGGGACGTCAGAGCTATTGGTCTATAGTTCTTAGCTAATGCTTTGCTGCCACCTTTATGGAGCGGGGCTATATCCGTTGTTTTAAGTGACTGTGGAATCTCACCCATGTCCAAGCTCCTCCTCCATCAGTCAGGACAAGTGTTTCCTAACGCGGGTCTTAGTCACATGATGACCCGCCGCTGGAGCTTTTGGTCATCTGACCGAGGTCACAGATATGAGCACAGGAGAAACATCGAGGAGCACCTGCTTAGATAACTGAACTTCATCATATTACATCGCAAAGAAACTTCTAAGGCGAGGTGATGTGTAGTAATGTTTTAACTTGGTTGTCAGTGGCAGTGACTGCGACTGAAGAATAAAAAGTCACAGCTCCCTGGCTTAAACAGGTCACCAAAACTTATTCTTGGGAAAGGACGTCGTTTAGGTCCCTCCAAGTCACAGCCCTTGTCAATTTGTGACGTGACAGTGGTCTAGGACGAACCGAAACGTCGTCATAAGGTTCCTCTCCGAAGTGCGGGTTTTTTGCCGAATTAACCTGAGCTATATTATAAGAAACTATCGTATCTACTCTGTGAAGGTATCTTGAGGGTTAAAAACAAAAGTGTATTCACGTAGAGATGCTGTGATGAATGGTTTGAAAAACCGACAAGTTGAAGATTGAGACACTTATGCGGTATATGGGAATCTTTATTCAGGAAACGTTTCGCGACACAGTGGCTTCATCAGTCCAATACAAAAAGGAAGGGGTAAGGAGAGGAGGAGTATGAGGTAATCAGTCCCTCAGCCTGGAGTCGATGTGTTCAGTCCATCAATCTTGTAGAATGTACAGCAAAGGGCCGTAGACGTGGCTTACATACTGTAGTGAGGTGAGGTGAAGCCACGTCTACTGCCCTATGCTCTACATTCTACAAGATTGATGGACTGAACACATCGACTCCAGGCTGAGGGACTGATTACCTCATACTCCTCCTCTCCTTACGCCTTCCTCTTTGTATTGGACTGATGAAACCACTGTGTGGCGAAACGTTTCCTGAATAAAGATTCCCATATACTGCATAAGTGTCTCAATCTTCAACGTAGAGATGCTGTTGAAGACCTTACAGTCCTGGGTCCTTGATCACTTTTCTAATGCGTAGTGATGAACGTCCCACGGAAGGGAAGGGGTAGGGGAGGAGTGGTAGGGCTCTGAGGGGCAGGGGGAGGGGAGTGAGAATTGGAAAACCATGGTGAGGTATAGGGAAAAAGTGAGATTTGTGTGTGCGTGTGCTGGAGGAGGAGGAGGGGGTCTGCCGGGAAGGGAGGGGAGGTCTCCCGGGAACGGCGGGAGGGGAGGGGGGGTTTATCAGGAGGGGAGAGGCACGGGCCATCGGCAGTGCCACGTGCTATTTTCAACTAGTGGAGTTTGGGTGGGTAGCGTGCCAGGGGCAGCAGTGGCCCTCCGAGCTCTGCCGCGTCGCCCGCTACACTCTGGGTGTCCTAGCTCCTGACCCAACGTGCCCCAGCCTTGTGGGGCCCACGCAGCCCCGTGGCTCCGTGTCATAGTGTGACCTCACCTGGGTCAGTAGGAGGGGGGTGTCACACCTGGTTTAGGTTTACTGAG
Organism: Cherax quadricarinatus; assembly: GCF_038502225.1. Lineage (NCBI taxonomy): Eukaryota > Metazoa > Arthropoda > Malacostraca > Decapoda > Parastacidae > Cherax > Cherax quadricarinatus. The sequence goes on along the minus strand of NC_091306.1, from coordinate 5,890,168 downwards.
TGAAGTGTTTAAGTGAAGGTAACACGATGAATCAGGTGAAGGTTTGGCTGGGCACGCTGACAGCCAGGCTGCCTGAGTGGTGCACCTCCAGGATACCTGAGTGGCAGATACCCGACTTGTACGAGTGGAACATACCCCGACCAAGCCTCGCCGAGTGGCCCATACCCAACATACTCGAGTGGAATATTCCTAGGCCTAGTATACCAGACTGGAGCATCCCAAATTTTTCAGAATGGAGAGTCCCTCTGCCTTCAGAGTGGGGTATTCCTCCACCCTCAGAATGGAACCTGCATGGCCTGGTCAGTTGGGATGAACCTTTCGTGCCGGCCTGGGTGTATCCATCATACTGGCGACAGCGGGTACGAGATGCTGTGTTGTGGGTATGGATGATATTCATTACTTTCCTGGCGGCGAGAGATGACAAGGAGCAGCAACCACAGCTTCAGCACCAGTTCGTTGGGGATCAAGAGTCTGAGCTGGATGCTACTGCTGTTGTTGATGATGATTTTCAGCACAAGTCGCAGATAATGGTTGAGGCGGAAGAGGAAGAAGAGGAGGGTGATGAGGGGTGGAGAGGGGGACTTGGGGAGATGGGCGGCCTGACGCGTTACCCGGGTATTGAGAACTTGTTGGCACACCCGCCCACAGCCACCCCACCGCTGTCCTCACGCCCTCACCCACTCCTCACACCTGTTTCCAATGTCGTAAACAAACAAGTCTCCATCAGACAGCAAATATATGAAGAAAACGAAAGCGTGGCTGACGCAGCGCATATTGATGCACGGCATGTTGATGACGCAGTGGCAGCAGACGGTGAAGATAAGGATGTTCTGTGGAAGTCTCTTTTGGCAAGGTACACTGGGGACGAGTCTCCACGTGAAACTGATAAAATAGACGAGTCTCTGGAGGAAGAAGCCCCTGAATTCGTGGGCACCGCAGACGAAATTGTTGAAAGATATGCCTCTAAGTTCGAGGCCGAAGAAGCTGTCGCAGACAGCAAGCAAGAAGTGTCTGCTGAAGAGTTTACTGCTAAGCTTGGTAAACGTCTTGAAGAATACTTATCTCGCTTAGAGGAAGATGAGGAAGACTCTGTAGGTCAACTTGACATTGCCACAAATCAAACAAAAATCGAGGCAGAAACGCAAGAATTGCAAGACACGAAAGGAACTATTTCAGAAGTCAGTGATTATGAGAACCAGAAGGATATACTGGAAGGTAGAGATATTGAGACAGAGCTCGAAGATTTTCCACAAGATATCGACACTGAGGGAGATAATGAAAACCGCATCTTTATCCTCATTGAAGATGACGAAAGTGAGGATGATCGCCGTCAACTTAGCGACGTCTCTGAATCATCAGATATGGATCCCGGAGAGCCACCAGGAGCACTGGTACACCACACCGACCACACGGGAATAATACATTCGGTTGAACCAATGGGACTGATGCATGCAGATGAAGTTTATGAACAAGATGAAACAGACAGAGCTGGCGAGACAGCAGAGTTGCACGAGGAGCTAGATAGTGAGGTGAAGAATAAAGAGATCAAACATATGTTTAACTCAAACCGAAAAGTTACAGATAAGACCGAAGTAGAGGAATCAGGAAAAACATCGGGAGGGGAAACGGTGAAGGAAGTTGGGATCAGTATTGTAGGCTCTGAAAAAGCAGCCGTAGACGACGCTGCAGTGATTATTGAGGAAGTAATTGAACTCCCGGATGAGCCAGCCGAGAGGGAGAATTGGAAAGACATGACACTTACAGATCAACAACACGGAGATGAGAGAGTCAGAGAAAAACCTGACACTGACGATGGTCAGGCTAAAGATCTGACTAGTGATGTCACTGAAGCTGGTAAACCAGCTGTGACAGAGTTTGAAGAAAAGGAAGAAGAGGTTCGGCATTCTGGCGTGACTGTTAAATTTAGTGGCGTCGTTGTGGAGATGGAAGACTTGGAGGACGAGGGGTCAGGAGCAGGAGAGTGTGAAAATCTCATAATTGTAGCAGAAGAAGAACGGCAGTTTGTTCCTGAAGAAAAGCAGCCACGGGATGACATGTCTAAGAAAAAAAGAAAAAGATTGAAGCCGATTTTGGAGGTAATTGCAATAGAACAAAAACCAAGAGAAACTCCTGAGGACGAGTCATCTTCAGAGGCAGTGATAAATGACCAAGAAATAGGACAAGACTCTGAAGAGTTACCTGAAATAGCACTTTTAGTAGAAAATAAGGAAGGACCTGAACAGGAGGCAGAAAAAATGCATGAGGAAGCACCTGTGGACGCAGTAATAAATAAACAAACAATAGAACCAGAGGTAGAAAGAATGCCTGAAGAAACACCTGCAGAAACAGACGTAAACAAGAAAGAAGAGGCAGAAGGAATGCCTGAAGAAATGTCTGTAGAAACAGTATTAAGTAAAAAAGAAAAAGAGGTAGGAATATCTGAGGAAACATCCAGAGAAATGTTGGTAAATAAGAAAGAAGAAAAACCTGAGGTAGAAGGAATATCTGAAGCAACCTTAGAAGTACTCATAAATGAGAAGAAACAAGAACAACAGGCAGAAGCAATACATGCAGAAACAATTGTTGAGGCAGTGATAAATAAGGAAAAAACAGAACGAGAGACAGAAGAATTACATAAAAAAACAACCTTAAAAGTAAATGAAGATGAATCAATAGAAGAGGCAGAAGGAATAATTGAGGTACCCTTACACTCAGTAGAGGGGGAGCGAGACCAAGGTGCAGTAGAAATGCATGAAGGAGTAACCTTAGAGGTACAAGTAAATAAAGAAGAAAGGGAAAAAGAAGTGTTACAGGAAGAAGTTCCCTCAGAAGTAACGATAGGTAAGCAAGACACAGAACAAGAGTTATCCTCAGGGGCAGTGATACAGCAGAAACTGAAAGAACAAGAAAATCTTCAAGAAACAGTAATGGAGAAATATACAGAAGAAGATAAGGTATCATTGGAAGATCAAGTGGATAACGAAGTAGATGAGTCTGTTGTCGATTACATTAAGGAAGCTGAGGAACCAGCGAAGGAAAAGATAAGTGCTGGTGTAGTGGAAGAACAGGTAAAAAGTGACGATCTGGGTGGCGATGAGTCCACAGTTGCAACGAGTATTGAAGACTTTGAGGCACAGCACACAGCTGTACCTGTCGAAGAATCTCTACCAATTAATATGAAAACAGACGAAGTCGAACAAGAAATGGGTCCTAAGGATATGTGGTCTTGTACTGACAAGAAGGATTTGTTAGTTGAAGCCGATGCTCAGACCTTAAGTATTGAGACTACCTCTGAGTCCCTGAGGGTGGCCCAGGACGATGACACTGAAATTCACAAGAGTATAGCTGAAGAAGACGCAGCCACTCCTGTTAGGCCTCGGCGGAAACTCTCTAACAATGAAGCCAAGTCCTGCTTGGCAAGCTTGGACACTGGTGAACCTGGTGCTGCAGCACAGCCAATGGTATGCGAGACGGTCACCAACGAACCCACCGATGATCATGCTGGTGCGGCAGTGCAGGTTATGGTGTATGAGACAGTCACTGATGATCCTACTGCAAGAACAATAGAAGAAACACTTATTAGTGAGGAGAGAGCAGAGGATAAGCAGGAGGACGAAATGAAGCAAGATGAAGCAAGTGATCAGTTAATGGTTGAAGTGGGAACAAGAGACGAGGAAATGGAGGAAGAAGAGCTCTTTTCGTCACAGTTTAGAGACCCCAGCACTATAAGATCTCTGGCGGAAGATAATGATGACCTTTTCTTAGCTATTTCTACAACAGAAATGATGGAACAGGATGAAGACGTTATGGAAGTAGACGTTGATGACAACATTGGTGAGACCATGGATGAAGATGCTGAGGTCGAGGTGTCAGACACAGAAGACATGCATGAGCTGCCTGAAAGTCCTGTCATGCCTTCTGTTGATGACGAGGACGACTACCTGGCAGAAATTGAGGACCTGCTTGTGAAACCATCGAGGCGCAAGGACCCTCTGGAGTCTCTCTTGACCGAGTCAGAGTTACCTGCAGAGATTGATTTGACAGAGGAAGCTTCAGCACAGCCTCTTTTAGCGAAATATATGGCAATGCCTGCAACTCTGACGAAAGAGGAGGAGGAAGAGCTACATAAATATTTAGTTGAAAATGACGATGCAAAGGAGCTTGACATGGAAAAGTTCATGTCGATGCCGGCAACGCTCACGGATCAGGAACAGAGGGAACTGGAGGAAGCAGTAAAGGAGCGGGAGCTGGTACATGAAGCTGAACGTCGAGACTTGGGACGCTTCCTGGAGATGCCACCGACCTTGACGGAACAAGAACTGCAGGAACTTCAGGAGTTGGAACAAGAGGAGGAGGAGGAAGCTGAGCAGTCCTTGAAACACAAAGAAGCTACCTTTGATGATTACTTATCCATGCCCCATGCCCTTACAGAAGAGGAGGAAAACCTCTTAAAGGAAGGGGATGAGGAAGAAATAGAATTTGAAAACGAGGAGGAATATCGTGAATATATTAGGAACAAGTTCCTCCGTCAGCTTGAAGAGGAAGCCGCTCATGTGGGTGAGGAGGATGATGAGTACGACTACGACGATGATTATGAAGATGATTACGAATATGAAGATGACTATGAAGAGGATGAGGACGAAGGTGAGATGGAAGGAAAGTACGTCATGGTATCTGATGTTCAGGAGGCTGCAACGGCTGGTGCCACTAGTGCCTCTGGTGCCTCTGGTGCCTCTGGTGCTGTCGCTCTAGTGGACGAGGCAGTCAACACTGAAGACCTATCCTCAGACCCAGAGAAAAAGACCAAGAAGAACTTATTCAGTTTTCCCAAAAAGAGTGAGAAAGAGACAACACCGGAAGAAACAGCGGCTTCATCTAAAAAGTTTTTTCACTTCGGCGGCCTTGGGGCCAAAAAGAAAAAGGAGGACCCTGATTCCATGGATGATAAGAAATTAGAAAGTTTCAATAGTAAAAAGTTTGATGGGGATGGCGGTGGATCCGTGAGCACCTCCTTCTGTATTATACAGGAAGAACTGAGGCGACAGGTCGCTCAAGATGTCACGCTCCGACAACGATTGCTTTTTAAAAATGCTGACTTATCTAAAACTCGAAGGCAAATTCTGCCAAAGAAACGCAAAAGTAACACTTGCAGAGATATTCCTCAAGTGCTTGCTGATAAACATATTAGTCACGGTGTTAAAATAAGAAAAGTGCCCAACTCAGTATCGAGCAAAATCGAGAAAACAGAAAAACAAGATGGTAGTGGTGGTTTCAGTCTAACGGACGTCAATGAAATAGTAAGAGAAACTGTGTCCCAAATAAATAAGCATAAAAATAATAATCAGATTCACAATGGTGATGAAAAAGAATGCAATACAGCGAGAGTGTGCCTGGGCAAGGATGCCACTATCGACCTGTCTAGTATGTTAGAGGGCTGTGTACTCCCTGAAATTTTTCTTGATGACGGTGAGGAGGATGTTGATCAAGAAATTGCCAACGTTTTCACAGCGGAACAGAGCGCTGCCGCCGGGGATTCCGGTAGTTCTCTGAAAGGAAGCGGAAGCCCCCTTGACAACGAGGAGGACTTTTGGCGTCAGTGGAGTAGGGAAGAGCAGGCCTCTGTGTCCGGTGCCAGGGACTCTGTCTCTCCTTGGCAGCTCAACCAGGACGAGGAGCAAGAGATGGAGACACCAAGCAGAGAGAAGGTAGATACAAAAAGCAGAGAGAAGAGTCTTGTAGAGAAAGAGAGTAGGAGAAAAGGTGGTATGTGTGTTGAGGTGGGGAGTTTATGTGCTGGGGAGAGTGGCAAGGGACACTCCCCACTCGAGTGTGATAGAGAGTCCAGTGACTCAGGGACGGGTGTCGGCCATACCACAGTTGTACACAATACCAGTAACAACACAGTGCAAAGTGACGAGGAAACCAGTGCCAACTGTAGTGCCAGAAGTGTTGAAAATATTGCAGTTAGCACAGATGGGGAAGCTGGAGTGCCAGGTTATGATGTATGTGGACGACATCTCCATGGAACGTGTGAGGATCAGAGGAACGTGAAGACCCTTCAGGAGGATCAGACCCTTCAGGAGGATCAGACCCTTCAGGAAGATCAGACCCTTCAGGAGGATCAGACCCTTCAGGAGGATCAGACCCTTAAGGAGGATCAGACCCTTAAGGAAGATCAGGCCCTTCAGGAGGATCAGAGGAGCGAAAAGAACCTTCAGAAGAATCAGACCCTTCAGGAGGAGGATCAGAGGAGCGAGAAGAACCTTCAGGAGAATCAGATCCTTCAGGAGGATCAGACCCTTCAGGAGGATCAGAGGAACGCGAAGAACCTTCAGGAGAATCAGACCCTTCAGGAGGATCAGACCCTTCAGGAGGATCAAACCTTTCAGGAGACTCAGACCCTTCAGGAGGATTATAGGAACGTGAAAACCCTTCAAGGGGATCAGAGAAGCGAGAAGACTCTTCAGAAGGATCAGACCCTTCATGAAGATCAGACCCTTCAGGAGGATCAAACCTTTCAGGAGACTCAGACCCTTCAGGAGGATCATAGGAACGTGAAAACCCTTCAAGGGGATCAGAGAAGCGAGAAGACTCTTCAGAAGGATCAGACCTTTCAGGAGGATCAGACCCTTCAGGAGGATCAAACCTTTCAGGAGACTCAGACCCTTCAGGAGGATCATAGGAACGTGAAAACCCTTCAAGGGGATCAGAGAAGCGAGAAGACTCTTCAGGAGGATCAGACCTTTCAGGAGGATCAAACCTTTCAGGAGACTCAGACCCTTCAGGAGGATCATAGGAACGTGAAAACCCTTCAAGGGGATCAGAGAAGCGAGAAGACTCTTCAGGAGGATCAGACCTTTCAGGAGGATCAAACCTTTCAGGAGACTCAGACCCTTCAGGAGGATCATAGGAACGTGAAAACCCTTCAAGGGGATCAGAGAAGCGAGAAGACTCTTCAGGAGGATCAGACCTTTCAGGAGGATCAGACCCTTCAGGAGGATCATAGGAACGTGAAAACCCTTCAAGGGGATCAGAGAAGCGAGAAGACTCTTCAGGAGGATCAGACCTTTCAGGAGGATCAGACCCTTCAGGAGGATCATAGGAACGTGAAAACCATTCAAGGGGATCAGAGAAGTGAGAAGACTCTTCAGGAGGATCAGAGGGGCGAGAAGATCCTTCAGGGAGAGGCTCAGGTCCTGGTCACCTCCCCAGCATTACCAGTACATACAAGCTTCACGCTGCAACACAAAGGTATGGTGAGGCTGGTAATAGTGGTGGGGAATGGATGGTGGTTATGGGAAGGGGGATCGGGTCGGTGATAGTGAGAAGTCGGGTTTGTGGTGATGGGCATACGGGCTAGTTGTGGTGGGATGTTGGATTGGTGGAAGTGCCAACCTTGGTTTAGTGGTTGTGGAAGGTTGGGTTGGTGGTTGTTGGTTGTTTCAGACTATGGAACATTGTTCCATAGTCTGAAACAGACTATGGAACAATGTTCTTCTCCAGACTGAGGGACTGACTACCTCAAAACTTCAAGGGTGATGGACTGATTACATCGTCTTCACGTCTTCTGCTTCTATTAACTTTTCTGTACTCGACTGAAGAAGCCTACTGTGTAGGCAAAACGTTTCGAAATAAAGATACCTAACTGTTGCATATGTGTCTTACCTAACAGTGGGGAGGGGGAAACTTTTGTCAAGAATGAAATCGTGTAGACAGGTGATGTTTGGAGAGGCTTGTGTTAGCCGTGTGGGGCATTACTAGTGCCAGACGTCGTCCTCCTCAGTGCCAGTAATGTTTCAGTCTTTATGGCACTCAGTACTGTAGTGTTTAATTTAGTTTTCCTCATCTTGTTTGTATTTATCCTAATACAAAGCATTCTAATTCTAAAGTGTTCTTAAATTTCTTTCTGTTGAATCTACGAAATGATTCAGCCATTTTTGTTTTGTTGTTAGTGAGTGTTTGTCTCTTAGGAATGTGTTGTCATCAAGTGTGGTCCCAACATTCTTAACATTTTGCTTGCGACTCTGACTCAGTTAGAACTCAGAATAAAGATAAATGTGCTGTAGTTTGTGTTTGTCTGTGTCAGATATAAGAATGAGAAAGAGAATTGGGATTAATACTGTGCCTTGAGGAGCAAATCTTTTCACTCTCGAAGTCTGGAACAGAAGGCATGAGTAAGCTATCAATATTTTTTTTCCTAGTCAAGTGAGTTTATGGTTGTGTTAGGAGGCATGTTAGCGATTTTTTTTCCTAGTCAAGTGAGTTTATGGTTGTGTTAGGAGGCGTGTTAGCGGAGTTTGGTGTCACATTGATACAAAAAATCATGAAGGTTGTTAATCTATAGTTTGCTTAATGGCTCACTGATCACCGAGTCGTCTTGTGTCTTCAGCATTTTAGTTTCTTGTCTTCAGTTAATGTCATGTTTTTCTTAAGCAACCCAGCATTAGAGTGTACGACACCTCCAGTGTTCACTGTTTTGTTTCTCTGACTGGTGTTTGTTTTCGTTGTTGAATTGTTGAAAAAGTCTGAAACCTTTCAGAAGTTTTGTGATTTTTCGTCTCCACCTGTAAATTATTATTGCAATCAAAACAAAGCGCTAGACCCACAAGGGTCATACAGCGCTGCAGGGTGGAATGTGCTAAAGATGAATCAAGCGAAGCTCAGAGACCAGCGAGGGTTTGGAGTATGTAAGAGGGAGAGTTAGCAAGGATAGTGGGGAGTGCTAAAGGGAAAATATAATTAAAGTTGGTGTAATAAGGCAGTTGCTAACAGGAAGTCAAAGAGGGAGTCTTAAAGGTGAGGCTGTCAGCGAGGTCATCAGTAAAGTGTGTTAGGGCGGTGACAACGTCGGAAGTAAATTCTGCTCGCTGAGACATGACAGTCTATTAAGAGATACTGAATTGACAGCGGAACTTGACAGTTCTCACTGAGTGGTGCTAAGCGTTACTCCACGTAATACCCATAAATAAGACGTGTGTCCGATATGTAGGGTGACCGGTGACGTTGGCTAGGTACAGCTCGTTATTGGTTACTTGGGCGGTCGTTCTTCTTCACCTGTAGAGGGAGAACCGTCATCTTTCTAAGTCTGCATATTCTTGTTTCTCTTTATTATTATTATTATTATTATTATTATTATTATTATTATTATTATTATTATTATTATTATTATTATTATCATCATCATAACTAAACACTAAATCCAAAAGGGTTATACAGCGCTGCCTTAATGTTATGATCATAGCACATACTTCTAGTGTCACCTGTCATACTGTCAAGACACTGGTTTGGATTTATGTCACTCAGCATATTTCATTAAGGTTTTGATCTATTTGTTCCCAGTTATATTTGTTTTTGAAATGGAATATGTTTAATCCACCCTCTCCATAATTTGGGTTACTCAGTCAGATGTTTATGTAGATGTGAACCTCACTTTATTGTCCGAGGTAGGTGCGTTCAACGCCAATATTTTGTGTATCAGATCATTGTACATATATTAGTCCAAGTGAGGAAAGGAAGTGTTCCTATAATTAATTTCTTATTTTCATTTTTTTACACATGTTGTTTGAGAGATAGGAAGTTTTTATAATATTTATTTTATTTTCCGTCTCAGTTAACTAACTAGAGGTTTGTTGTGTTTCAGGGTCCGTCATGGCTGACGCGGAGGCAACGGACGCCGCCGTAAGTAATAACCAACTAGACGCCGACTCCCTCGAGTTTGCTACCAACACTAACCTGCCCCTGACGGCCGCCAAGGCCTCCCCTGGGGGCGCCGCCCCTTCCCTTCAAGAACTAATCGAGGCAGAGTTGAGTGTCCGCCTTTTACAACCCGACTCTCTAGAGTCTCCCATTTCCCCAACCCTTCATTCTCTCGCCAGCTTCGACTCCATAGAACCCGCATCGACCCGGGCAGCGCCCGCTCTCAGCCTTGACTCTCTCACCGGCTTCGATTCCCTGAAGGATCACTTAGGTCAGGTGGATGTGGAAAGTGGAATAGACATCCTTTCCCCAACTAAACTTGATGAATTCAGTAACCCAGACTCTTTGGAGTCTTCCTCGGACATGTTAGGGTCACCCACCCAATACTCTCCTGAACCTCCCACCGAGGCAGTCTCTGCCGGAGGCAACAGCCAGTTCCTACTGATGGAAGAAGAACAGTCAAATCCATATACCCAGCAGAAGGTTACTAATACAGTAGAGAATTCTCTGCTCATAGTGGAGGAAGATGATCTCATTGTCACTGACGAGGACTCACATCCTGCTTCACCTACCAGTCTCAATTTGGATTCGCGTGTGTCGCCACAACTCGAATCTGCAACTGTTCTCGCAGCAGAAGAAGAAAATGATATTAATTACAGTAACCTCGCAGAGAGTCAGTTACCTCAGCCGTTCCTAAAAATAACTAAGAGGACAGAGTTGCTCAGCGTTGAGACACACTCACACTCTGGGTCGGGATCTGAGGAACAACTTCACTTCTCAGAGAGCTCAGCTGATAAATTCTCAACCTCAGACTCGTACACGTCGAACGACGCTGTGACGGAAGATGACATTGTGTTGCACACGTCTGACGAAGCTGTAACGGATGACGACGCTGCACGACGCACGTCCAGTGAAGCTGTGACGGACGACGACGCTGTGCTGCATACGTCTGACGAAGCTATGACCGAAGGCGACGCTGTGCTGTGCACGTCCGACGAAGCTGTGACGGACGACCTCCGCCCATCTGACGGTGATGTGACTGACAACGACGCTGTACTGCGCAATACATCTGACGAGAATCAGGAATCAGACCGCAGCCCATCTGACGCGTGGACTCTTGCTGTTGATAGCCTGGCTGATAGTCCTGCTATCATTGAAAAAACGCTGTCTGTTGACAAGAACACTAGAACAACGCCGTTGACAGTGTGTGAGACGCACACGGAAATCACTTCGGCAGATACTGTGTTTTCCAGCAACTCTCGTTCATCCTCCCAAGATGTCAACACCTTCCAGGAGACCCCCTCATCCTCCCAAGATGTCAACACCTTCCAGGAGACCCCCTCATCCTCCCAAGATGTCAACACCTTCCAGGAGTCTCCCTCATCCTTTCAAGACGTTAACTATTTCCAGGAGTCTCTCTTATCTTCCCAAGATGCCAGCATCTCTCCGGATTCCCCTTTCTCCCCTTTCATGCCTCCACCTTCCCTGTTAGACACCCCCGGCGCCCTTCCCATGAGTGGTACTAACAACGTGTGTGTTGGTGTATCCTCTAACGTTGGTGATATGGAACTCGGCATGTGTGATGCCACCATCAGTAGTGATGGTGATGGTGAGGTGACGTCCCCAGCACCGTCTAGTGGTAGTAGTGGCCACCACATCATTCCCGATAGTAATTCTAACGTAAGTGTTATTACTAACTTGTCATTTGCCCGCCTTGCTTATCCTGCTGCACCCACGCATGTCATTATCTTTGTATTTTCCATGCCACGCCGTCCACTTAAGCTGGAAGTAAGTTGTAGTTTGTACTCTGAATGTCTTCCTTCTGACTCCTAGCTGCGGAGCCTCTACCAGGGCTCTTCCATCAGGAAGGAAGAATAAAAGTAAAAGTGGCTGGAACAGTTCACAAGGAACACTTAAATTTGTAATAAAAAAGTTGTAATAAAGTTGGTAGAATTACCGACAATATGTAAAGTAAAAGGACACAAGTGCAACTAATGTGACATTTATTGTGGCAACGTTTCGCTCTCCAGGAGCTTTATCAAGCCATTACAAACAATACATGGACACAGAGGGTATATAAAGGCTCAGAGTGAGGTGAATACTAGTGAGGTACCATTTCGATGTTCACTAGTGGTAGTAGTAGTAGTAGTAGTAGTGGTAGTGACAAAAGTAATACAATATGGTAGAGCAATTAATTCGTACATGAGTAAAAGGATATAAAAGCTATTACTTGGGTAACATAAAAATAGGTTGGACAAATATAAACTGGAATGAGGCAGGTTGTTTCAGTGTTCACTCTCTGTGCTTTGTGTAGTATAACAGGAGAGACTATGTGATGGCAGGGTTTACTGTTTTCAGGAGGATTCTTGCTAAGACTTCGGAGATGGTGAAGCTGCCGTTGTTTTGTTTAATTGTATTCGAAACAGCGATCAGTGCTGATTCAAGGCACTTGCGTGTGCGGAAATTAGTTTCTTTTATCACTAATTGGGCGTCTCTGAATTTCATAAGATGATTGGTGGAATTTCGGTGTTGTACACAGGCGTTGTTTAAGTTGTCGTTCCTACATGCGTATATGTGTTCATTGAGGCGGGTGTCGAGGTTTCTTGCTGTTTCACCTACGTAGATCTTGTCACAGCCTCCACAGGGTATAGTGTAAACTCCTGCATTGACTGGTTCGTGGTGCTTGGGTTTTGTCCTGGTTAGATCCTTTATTGAAGTGGTAGAAGCGATGGCGACTCTGGTGTTAGCTTGTGAAAGTACTTTTGAGACGTTTAGTGCAACCTGGCTGTTGGGAAGAATTATGACTTTGTTGGGAGCGGTGTTGATGCGTGGAGAATTGATGATCTGAAGAGCTCTTTTCTTGCAGTCTTTGATGAAAAAAGAAGGAAATTGTAACTCAGTGAATGTTTGGTGAATGTAAGTACATTCCTCGTCAAGAAACTCAGGACTACAAATTCGGTATGCTCTTAGGAAAAACCCGATGATGATGCCTCTTTTGGTCTTGGTATCTTGACTGGAATAGAAGTGTGTGAGATCATTTTTATTGGTGGGTTTCCGATAAACTTGAAATCTTAGGTTGTTGTCTACTTTGTGAATAAGGACGTCGAGGAAAGGTAGCTTGTCATTGGACTCTTCTTCTAGTGTAAACTGAATCGCTGGTTCAACTGCGTTGAGCCTTGCCTGAAGATCCCGTACATCAAAACGTTTTGGAGTTATTACGAGGACATCGTCCACGTAACGTAACCAAGTGACGCTTGAAGGGATGATGTTGGCGAAGTGTTCGGACTCTAGGTGTTCCATGTATAAGTTGGCTAGGACGGCACTTATTGGGGACCCCATTCCCATGCCGTAGGTTTGTTTGTAGAGCTTGTTATTGAAGGAAAAACAGTTGAAGTTAACACAGAGTTCAATCAAGTCAACAAAATCTCCGGGAGGTAAAGGAAGATTAAGGTCCTGGTTGACTTTACGTCGTAGAACCTCGATGGCATTTTTTTTTTTTTTTTGGTAGGTACTTTTGTGAAGAGGGAAGTCACATCCAAACTGCTTAGTTTCTTGTTACGGATGGAGAGGTTACGGATGCGGTTGAGAAGGTCGCCTGAGTGTTTAAGATGAGCGGGGCTGATGGTCCCCAGAAGGCAGGAAAGATGTTTGGCAAGAACTCCGGCTAGTTTGTGTGGAGCACTGCCTATTCCTGACGTGATTGGTCTGAGAGGAATATTGTGTTTATGGGTCTTGGGTAAACCATACATGTGTGCTGGTTTAGGGTTGCTTGGTAACAAGTACAGAAGTTTCTTCCCTTCTCTAGTGCGTTTGAGTATTTGTCTGGTTTTGTATAGAAAGTCTTTGGTGAGCGTCTCCCACTGTTGAGTGCTGATGGGTTCGTAAGTAGATTGATCATTCAAAAGGTCCATCATTTTAGTGTTGTAGTCACTGGTGTTGAGTATGACGACTCCACCTCCTTTGTCGGCGGTGGTGACGATAATGTTGGGGTCGTTGGCGAGGTCCTTAAGGGCAGTGATGTATCTTCTAGGAAGATTAGAAGAAGAAGGTTCACATAAAGCTGCAGTGAGAAGGCCCTGTATATAACCCTTCTGGAAGTTCTTGCCAAACATCTTTCCTGCCTTCTGGGGACCATCAGCCCCGCTCATCTTAAACACTCAGGCGACCTTCTCAACCGCATCCGTAACCTCTCCATCCGTAACAAGAAACTAAGCAGTTTGGATGTGACTTCCCTCTTCACAAAAGTACCTACCAAAAAAGCCATCGAGGTTCTACGACGTAAAGTCAACCAGGACCTTAATCTTCCTTTACCTCCCGGAGATTTTGTTGACTTGATTGAACTCTGTGTTAACTTCAACTGTTTTTCCTTCAATAACAAGCTCTACAAACAAACCTACGGCATGGGAATGGGGTCCCCAATAAGTGCCGTCCTAGCCAACTTATACATGGAACACCTAGAGTCCGAACACTTCGCCAACATCATCCCTTCAAGCGTCACTTGGTTACGTTACGTGGACGATGTCCTCGTAATAACTCCAAAACGTTTTGATGTACGGGATCTTCAGGCAAGGCTCAACGCAGTTGAACCAGCGATTCAGTTTACACTAGAAGAAGAGTCCAATGACAAGCTACCTTTCCTCGACGTCCTTATTCACAAAGTAGACAACAACCTAAGATTTCAAGTTTATCGGAAACCCACCAATAAAAATGATCTCACACACTTCTATTCCAGTCAAGATACCAAGACCAAAAGAGGCATCATCATCGGGTTTTTCCTAAGAGCATACCGAATTTGTAGTCCTGAGTTTCTTGACGAGGAATGTACTTACATTCACCAAACATTCACTGAGTTACAATTTCCTTCTTTTTTCATCAAAGACTGCAAGAAAAGAGCTCTTCAGATCATCAATTCTCCACGCATCAACACCGCTCCCAACAAAGTCATAATTCTTCCCAACAGCCAGGTTGCACTAAACGTCTCAAAAGTACTTTCACAAGCTAACACCAGAGTCGCCATCGCTTCTACCACTTCAATAAAGGATCTAACCAGGACAAAACCCAAGCACCACGAACCAGTCAATGCAGGAGTTTACACTATACCCTGTGGAGGCTGTGACAAGATCTACGTAGGTGAAACAGCAAGAAACCTCGACACCCGCCTCAATGAACACATATACGCATGTAGGAACGACAACTTAAACAACGCCTGTGTACAACACCGAAATTCCACCAATCATCTTATGAAATTCAGAGACGCCCAATTAGTGATAAAAGAAACTAATTTCCGCACACGCAAGTGCCTTGAATCAGCACTGATCGCTGTTTCGAATACAATTAAACAAAACAACGGCAGCTTCACCATCTCCGAAGTCTTAGCAAGAATCCTCCTGAAAACAGTAAACCCTGCCATCACATAGTCTCTCCTGTTATACTACACAAAGCACAGAGAGTGAACACTGAAACAACCTGCCTCATTCCAGTTTATATTTGTCCAACCTATTTTTATGTTACCCAAGTAATAGCTTTTATATCCTTTTACTCATGTACGAATTAATTGCTCTACCATATTGTATTACTTTTGTCACTACCACTACTACTACTACTACTACTACTACCACTAGTGAACATCGAAATGGTACCTCACTAGTATTCACCTCACTCTGAGCCTTTATATACCCTCTGTGTCCATGTATTGTTTGTAATGGCTTGATAAAGCTCCTGGAGAGCGAAACGTTGCCACAATAAATGTCACATTAGTTGCACTTGTGTCCTTTTACTTTACATAATAAAAAAGTTGATAAGATTCTGGTCCCTCCTGGACCACACACGGTTTGATAATGGCTTAAGATGGACCGAAACATCGTCCAATTTTCATTTCTAATTTGTTTGTTGTGAATAAGAAAGATACCTAGGTAGCTATGTGCTGGCGCCTTGTGCTTGCTATTTCTGGAAGGTGTCAGCCTGGCACTGCCACCAAGCTCACATGTGAAGGAAGATAACTTAGCAGGGTCGTGATATTAACCTACACCAGTAGAAAGATAACTAGCTTGACGCCAGCTGAAGCATGACAGTAGTGTAAGGCTGACCTAGCTAGCTTCACATGGTAGAACTAGTTTAAACAGGCTAAATGATGACAATACCTGGTAAAGATGGAGAAAAGCTGTATAAAATGCCGATAGACACACAAATTAAGTGTAATGAGATCCTTTAGTTCAGGGGTTCTCAACCTTTTTACGATTACAGACCACCAGTGGCTTGTTCAGTATGTGGCCATACCACTCT
The DNA here is from genome assembly GCF_038502225.1 of Cherax quadricarinatus. NCBI lineage: Eukaryota > Metazoa > Arthropoda > Malacostraca > Decapoda > Parastacidae > Cherax > Cherax quadricarinatus. The sequence goes on along the minus strand of NC_091306.1, from coordinate 5,874,190 downwards.
CACCAAACTGTAGAAATCATCATTATCACCAGTCCTGTTACATATCAGTATGACTTCAAAAGATGTCAACAGCTTGGTTTTAAATTACATATGGATAGCTAGCAACAGAACAGCTGATAGCTTAATCTAATTCAACAACAACTTTTTGTTTTTAAATTGTTCAGAGATGGAGTCCCATACTCTCATTAATTGGATCCCTAACCCCCATTATTTGGATCCCATACCCCATTATTTGGATCCCTAACTACCCCATTATTTGGATCCCATACCCCATTATTTGGATCCCTAACCCCCATTATTTGGATCCCATACCCCATTATTTGGATCCCTAACCCCCATTATTTGGATCCCATACCCCATTATTTGGATCCCATACCCCATTATTTGGATCCCTAACCCCCATTGTTTGGATCCCTAAACCCCATTATTTGGATCCCATACCCCATTATTTGGATCCCTAACCCCCATTATTTGGATACCAAACCCCATTATTTGGATCCCTAACCCCATTATTTGGATCCCTAACCCCCATTATTTGGATCCCATACCCCATTATTTGGATCCCTAACCCCCATTATTTGGATCCCATACCCCATTATTTGGATCCCTAACCCCCATTATTTGGATCCCATACCCCATTATTTGGATCCCTAACCCCCATTATTTGGATCCCATACCCCATTATTTGGATCCCTAAACCCCATTATTTGGATCCCATACCCCATTATTTGGATCCCATACCCCCAAGGGTATGGATGCCCGAGGTTAAGAACCCCTGTTTTAGTTAGTAAAGAATATCATTAAGGTACAGCTGTGTTCCAGTACTGGCAACGTCAAGACCAGGTGAAGCATGGTAATAACGCTAACAGGAAAGAATTAAAATCAGGTAAGTCTTTCTAAGACTAGATGAAGGAAGCAAGACGACAGTAACATTAGGTGAAGTTTTCTCTCACTAGGTGTGGTGTTACTAGCAGCACGTAAGTTAACACCTGCTGAAGCATGATCACAGGTAGACTTCACGTGACACTGATGCCAGATAATGTCTTCATTGCCAAGACCTCATTTTTTAATCACCTGGGGTATTTATAGCTCCCGCGGCCAAGTCTCAGACCAGTGATGAGCCTCAGGTGTGTCCGAACACCCACGGTATATACCTTTGATGAGTTTCGAGAATCTTACTACTAATCGGAGCCCGGCCATGGGCCAGGCTTGTCTGGTCAACTTAATTATACCTGGAGGTTATTCCGGGGATCAACGCCCCCGAGGCCCGGTCCATGACCAGGCCTCCCGATGAATCAGGGCCTGTATAGTACTGCCTACAAAAGTTAATAAGTAGGACACATACAACAGTAGGTATTTTTATTGAATAACGGGATGAATTAAGTCCTGGATACAGTACACTAAATAGAGAGGTTGAGGTAATCAGCCTCTCAGTCTTGATGGAAGATCATCCATGCGATGGATATGTGGGCCAGTGGGCCTCCAGCTGCAACAGCCTGGTTGGCCTGGCCCAGGGCCTAACTGCGGGAGTAGGAAGAACTCTCGAAACCCAGCAAAGGTATATACCAGAGGTGACTGATGAGACTGTGGCGCGAAACTCTTCTCCAGGCTGAGGGACTGACCACCTCAAAGCTACGTCTTCAAAACTACTGTGTCTGCTCTCTTCTGTACTCGACTGAAGAAGCCTACTGTATAGAATACTGGTAGAATACTTCCACATTGTATCCTAATGAGACACGGTATGCCGTTTATATAACATTTTATTAAAAGGACGTTTCGCCCACCAGAGACTATCAATTCAGTGAATTGATAAGCGTCCTTGGTGGGAGAAAAGTCTTCTTAATAAAGTGCTACAAACCGCATTGTGTATCTCGTTTACATAAGACTTTCTAACTGTCAGTCACACCCTATTATGAACGATTTTTATCTGGATCTTGAGTGTCAGGTGGAGTCTACATGACAGTGATTGTTACTCACTCAAGTGTTGAGTGTCAGGTGGAGTCTACATGAGTGATTGTTATTCCCTCAAGTGTTGAGTGAAATATTATTTGAGAAACTGTTGTAGCATAGATATTATGGTATATTATTTGCTTCTTTTTTTTTATTGCTGAAGTGTAAGCTGTTTCTTATTTAATGATTTAACAGTGATGGGATATTCTGGTTTATATTGATGAGAAAGTATGGTAGATGAGGAGGCGCTCTACACTGCCACCAGCGGCATATATATATATATATATATATATATATATATATATATATATATATATATATATATATATATATATGTGTGTGTGTGTGTGTGTGTGTCTGTGTCGTGCCGAATATGTAAAACTGGTCAATTAGCAAGAACTCATTTAAAATTAAGTCCTTTTTAAAATTCTCTTATACGTTTATTACAACCCAGGATTACAAATGGCCTGTTATCCCGGGTGTAATGGGAGCAAAATAAACACAGCAGAAAAAGTTTAGACTTATATTATCCTTCACCAATTTAGAACAGCAAAATGTACACTATGTACAGTGATAAGTATAGTGCACTCCACGGTAAGCAAGGCAGAAATAGAAGCCACAAGATAGCAGACCGTGCTTCAACCAGCTCTAGAATGGGAATGACAAGGGCAGACAGGAGAGTGGTACCCACATAACCTCTGCGATTGCCAAAACCATCATCTTATTGGCTAGAACCTGGTCACTAGTTGAACGACGGGGCCCCATCATCAACTCTTAGCAACCTGGTTCCTGGTTGGGGGAGATAGCCTGTAAATGAGGGTGTGTACATGCGCCGAATGAAGGTTACGTACTCTTTGCATGCCACAACGTTTAAAGATATATTTTTTTCATTAATGTTAATGTAAAAATTTTTAATTTTGCATCAAAAGAATCTTAGAAAACTTACCTAACCTTATTATAACAAGAAAAATTTATTTTAGCCTAACCCAACTAAATATATTTTAGATTTGTTTACAATAAATTAATACTAAACAAACACAGTGAAATATACTTATTTTGTTAGGTTCAGAATGATTTTGTCGAATAGATAAAACTTGCGTTTTTGGCTTAAATAGCAACGCTCTTCCTGCCGAATAAGGCAAGCGAAAATTTGTGTATGCAATTTCGTAAAAGTAATTCTGAACCTAACGAAAAAAAAATATTTTATTGTGTTTGTTTATTATTAAATTATTGTAAACTTATCTAAAATATATTTAGTTGGTTAGGCTAAATTAAATTGCGTTTGGTATAATAAGGTTAGGTAAGTTTCCTAAGATTCTTTTGGTACAAAATTATTAATTTTTACATTAATATAAATGAAAAAAAATCTTTAAATGTATAAGAGAAAATTTTAGAAATGACTTAATTTTAAATTTCTTCCTAATTGACCAGTTTTACCTATTCGGCACGATACACACACACACACACACACACAGGGCCAGGAGCTGAGTCTCGACCCCTGCAAACACAATTAGGTGAGTTAGTACACACACACACACACACACACACACACACACACACACACACACACACATATATATATATATATATATATATATATATATATATATATATATATATATAAATATATATAATATATATATATATATGATGAGAGTAAGACACATGTGCAACATCTGGGTATCTTTATTGTAGACGTTTCGCCATCCAGTGGCTTTATCAATACAAATTCTAGGACATAACTTGAAGACAGTAGAACTATGTACAGAAGATGAGGTAATCAGTCCCTCAACCTAGGAGTAGGTGCGAACAGCACCTAGGTTGAGGGACTGATTACCTCATCTTCTGTACATAGTTCTACTGTCTTCAAGTTATGTCCTAGAATTTGTATTGATAAAGCCACTGGATGGCGAAACGTCTACAATAAAGATACCCAGATGTTGCACATGTGTCTTACTCTCATCTTGTCGGTATTATATACCATTCGTACATATATATATATATATATATATATATATATATATATATATATATATATATATATATATATATATATATATATATATATATATATATATATAATCATCGCGAGCAAACGATACAAGATACAAAATAACTTTCTCCTCTTTTCTGTAGCATTGCAAGTCCCTGATGATGTGTTGATTGCAACACGAAAGACCTATGTATATATATATATGTCTCTGCACATGTTGCACATTGTCTAATATTTCATCTTGTCTGTATTGAATACCATTCATGTACGACTTACACATGTATATTATTTATCCTATCACTGTCTCAGTAAGTTTATATTATACCTAATGTGTTTTTTAATTGCAATTTTTTAACAATTATTTTTGCTGATAATTGCTTTTTCATGTAATTGGTTCAGTGTTGACTAAAGTTAAAGACGTTGGTGTAACAATGATACCTCACAAACTTACGCTAAGTCACTCACAAAGTATTGATGAGTTGCCTCAATGTGGTAGTGAGTTGATGATAACTTGAAGATGGCAGGCATCTGCTTGGTCTAACAACCGTTGTGGTGGTACAACGAGGCAGTTGGAGGTGTAAGTTAAGGTGGTAGGTATATATGTGTTGTTTGTGTTCATTGTTGTGGCTAACTGCTTGTTGGGGTGACCCATACTCACAGAGTCACGACTCGCGCCACGACCATGGTGACTCTTGGGAACACCAAGACGAGGATGACGACGTTGGTGACCCACGTCGTAGGTATTTCTCCAGAAACGACGACGATGAGGAGGATGAGGCGGAGGAAGGTCCTCGTCGTACTGCTCTCATTAAGTACGATAATGAGGAGATGAGAGACGAGGAACGTGGTGAAGGTGCAGTGGAGACTAACATCCTCACGACGGTGGGTAGTGTACACACACACACACACACACACACACACACACACACACACACACACACACACACACACACACACACACACACACACACACACACACACACACACACTCATATTGGAGTAAGTAATACACACGTTGGGTTGTCTAGGAGTCATATGATTAATTAAGAGTCTTGAGGAGAAACTCAAGCCTGCCTGTCAAGTCTGATCCTAGCGTTGAACGTCACGCAAGAAGGGAGCCTATCTATAAAGTAGCTGGGATTATCTAAATATACTACACAAGTACACAGTAACACTACTGACATAGCAGGGTTGGCGTAGTTGAAGCCCAGGGTATCACAACCTACCCAGCCTTCACACTACCTTGTACTGATCCTGTTGATTGAATACCACGTGTGGTGTTGCAGCATGTGGGTGGGTCACTGATCTTCCTCTCCCCAGTGGCTGTAGTTGTGTGTAGTGCCAGGTAGCAGCTGGCTGTGTGACCCGGTCATCACGCGTGGCATGGACCACTAGTGTAGCACTTGTTGTCACTCACACGTAGACTTGTTGACTGATGAATAGTCACCTAATTATCTATTTCAGTTACCCCTTGACCCAACCTAACTTTGACCTAGCATGACCATGACCTTATCATTAATGCACCTTATCATGACCTTGACATAATTAAAACACCTTACCATGATCTTGACGTCATGATTAAGGCACTTTACCATGACCTTGACATGATTAAAACACCTTACCATGATCTTCACCTCATTATTAAGGCTCCTTACCTTGACCTTGACATGATTAAAACACCTTACCATGATCTTGACTTCATTATTAAGGCACCTTACCATGACCTTGAAACTTGAATCTAGCCATCTTGAGTCAGACTGTGTGTAAATTACCCCTTTCCCCAAGCATCCCTCCTTGTGACTTGGTGACTTTGTGACCGCAGGAGGGCGAGGCCTGCGTGGACCAGAAGGGACGCAGACACAGGGAGAACGGTGTCAGCGCCACCACCACCGACAAGAAGAAGAAGAAGTCCGAAGATGGCGAGAAGAAGTCCAAGAAGAAGAAGAAGAAGAAGAAGGGTGAATCTGAAAAGGAGAACATGGTAAGTGATCGCCAGGAACGATGGTAGACGAGTCTGTTGTCTGGGAGGACAGACGAGTCTGTATTGATATCTTACAGGATGAGGGTGAAGGGTTGGCTCTGTGGTTTAGTTTGGGGATCTTATGTAATAATATCTTCCAGTAGTTGCACCATGCAGTTTACTTGCCTCAGCTAGGGTTGTAGCTGAGACATTGCTGCCTCAGGTGACCACCGCACAGCGATGGTGACTTGTGTTGTGTGCCACTGCATGTAACCTCAGCGCCATCTTGGAGCGTTTATGACAGCGACGAGTCATCTGGCATCATCCTCAGACACAGTATGTTACCCGGGAGGATGGTGGGTCAACGCCGGGTCACCGCTATGTCATATTGAAGCAGGTTAAGTGGTGCGCAGGTCGGACTCGATGAGGATGACGCCACAGGAGCAGGTTACAGGACCCTGGCTACCTCAGTAGCTGGTCGGCTGTGATCACTGTCAGACCTGTGACCTCCCCGCCCCGTCACTCACACTCGCTCCCCTCCTCAAATTATATCCTGGTCGATCTTTACACGCACGCACGCCACAAGCTACCTCGTACACGCGTGCCATAACCTGCTTCACGCACACAACGCTATACAAGCTACTCATTACTCCAGGTGTACGCATTGAGATGACTGAAAGTGCCACTTAAGACGAGTTTGGTGGTGAACCATAGCACAGTGTCTAGTGGAGCCATCACAGGTCACCAGTGCTGCTATATCAACCATACAGAAAACTTGCTCGTTCCCTGGTGACTACGAGGCGGTGTTGTGTTGGGGTGAGGAGGGGAAGCTCTCCAGCAGGAGGGGCAGCTCTCCGGCAGGAGGGGCACCTCTCCAGCAGGAAGGGCTGAGGCAGCCCCTGCAGCAGTTAGTTAAAAGGACCCTCTGACAATATCCAGTAGGACATCACAGCATAAGACACAAATCACAGCTCCAGAGGAAAAAGGTCTGGAGGCAGCTCCACGAGACGAATGGACGACTCCACAACACATCGTTACCACCACCTCACTACCAGTTTCAACCCATCAACGTGTATAATAGAGAGGGTCAGAGATGGTGAGGTCAGGACGTATTATGGTGGAAGAACTGGACGTGTACTCCTGGTTGACTGCACGACCCTCTGATCCACTCTGCTCTCCCCGTCCTTCATACACCACCCTAAAGAGGTATGACCCGGGGTAAAGATTTACCGCTGTCATCCACCTCAGTTATCGCTAACCCAGACATTGATGAGCCAAAAGTCTTGATCCAGGACCACAGTGATGAGAGGCGCGACTCTCACCACTGGGCTGTGGCTGTTGGTATGCAAAAAGGCTTTACAAGAAGCATCTCATCCACTATTAATATACTGAGTTTTATAACGCCAATATTTTGCAATTTCCAGATCAGTCTTACGTAAGGAATTGTCGCAACTTTTTCTGAAATCTAAGAAACTACAATTCACTCATCTCGTTTAAAGTTTGGTGTTAGCCAATTAATCTTATCGTTCACCTGAAGACGGTTTCGGAAGTCAGTGCCGCCGCAGCCATGTTTAAAAGCCTATCTCTGTGTTTACGAGTCTGGTACCACACCAGTTCAGTTTTCTCTTGTCAGTTCTGAACCTTTTTTTAAGTGTCTCTGTGAACCTGCAGAACTCTTGGCGAATTAATGTTGGATTAGTGATACGTGATGCGGGTGAGACAGCGGTATGTGTATTGTATGTGCACAAACCATGTGGTGTTTCATAGTGAAATGTTGAGGTGGATGTGTGTACTTATCTTGGGGTCATATCTCTTTGTGCACACCCCAGCAGTGACGCCCTTGAGAGAAAGAGGCTGAAAGAGATTTACAAGAGGAGACAGAAGGAAAGAGAGGAAGAAGAGAAGAGAAGGAAGAAGGAAGAGGAAAATAGGCGCCTGAAGGAGGAAGAGGAGTGGAGAAAGCAAGTAGAGGCGTGGAAGAAGGAAGAAGAGAGAAGGAAGCGAAAGGGAGGGAAGAGCTCCAGCAGTGAGGGGTGTCAGAGTGCCCTCTACGAATGGTGTGATGGACGCCTTGTTATAACCTTCCTTACACCTGTCCAGGTTAGTGGCAGCACCTGCTGCTGCCTAGTGTCCGTCCTGCACGCCCCCACCCCCCGCACGCCCCTGCACGCCCATGGACGGCTGGGTTATGGGTGTCCTCCCCCACACTGGGGTGACCATGGTGTTCAGTAATACATTTATAACTCACAAGCGTCTGCCTTATTTTTGGTAGATTAAATTATGTGTTACTGTGTTTTTTAAGTTATTTTTCGACTTGTGTTATTTTCTAACTGTTGGTGTATAGATCTTTGTAGATCTTTTTTTATTCATGCACGATAACCCCAATTTTATTGTTTGTACTGACTCATACTGTGTTATGGTTACACTGACTCACACTGTGTTGACGTTGTATTTACACTCACACTGTTGTGTTGACGTTGTGTTTACACTTACACTCTTGTGTTGACGTGTTTACATCCTGACTCACACTGTGTTCCTTCAGTGGGTCTGCAGTGTTTAAATGCGGTTTGTGCATGCAGCGTTTAGAGATCATTTGTGGGCAACGTTTGTGTGTTAGCGTTTGATGTGCATGCGTGCTATGTTTTAGGCGCAAGACTGTGATGGATATGTGGGGCAGCGGGCCACCAACAGCAACAGCCTGGTTGACCAGGCCAACACCAGACGATCCTGGCCCATGGCCGGGCAGTAGAAAAACTCTCAGAACTCATTAAAGGTATATGGAAGGTCTGAAGCAGGTGCGTGGTGAAGGAGGGTTACGACTGAACCACCTGTGACTTGTGTCGTGCATGACGTGACTCATGTCTTCCTTCACTCACACTACATGTGTCACACCTGGCACTCATGTGTCATACCTAGCACTCTCACATTACATGTGTAACACCTGGCACTCACCTTATTTGTTTCACACTTGGCACTCTCACATTACATGTGTAACACCTGGCACTCACCTTATTTGTTTCACACTTGGCACTCTCACATTACATGTCAAGTGTGTCACTTTTGTGTCACACCTGGCATTCACATTGCATGTATCACACCTGGCACTCACAAGTGTCACATCTGCCTCACATTACATGCGTCATACCTACACTCTCCTTACATGTGCCACACCTGACACTCTCCTTACATGTGTCACACCTAACACTCTCCTTACATGTGTCACACCTGACACATGTTGATGGTGAAGAATTGAGACACTTATGCAACACATGGGAATCTTTACTGAAGAAACGTTTCGCCACACAGTGGCTTCATCAGTCCAACCTTTGGACGACGACCTACTTACACTAGTGGCAGGTCCCACTGTCATCCCGCCTCCTCCTGCTTCACCTCATCTCACCGCAGTATATAAGCCACCTCTCTGGCCTTATGCTGCACTTCCTACAAGAGTGATGGACTGAACACATCGTTTCCAGGTTGAGGGACTGATTACCTCAAACTTCTCCTCTCCTTACCCATTTCTACTTTGTATTGGACTGATGAAGCCACTGTGTGGCGAAACGTTTCTTCGGTAGGGATTCCCATGTGTTGCATAAGTGTCTCAATTCTTCAACTTGTTGGTTTTCTAAACCATTCATCACATGTTGATGGTGTGGGTAGCAGTGTTGATGGTGTGGGTAGCAGTGTTGATGGTGTGGGTAGCAGTGTTGATGGTGTGGGTAGCAGTGTTGATGGTGTGGGTAGCAGTGTTGATGGTGTGGGTAGCAGTGTTGATGGTGTGGGTAGCAGTGTTGATGGTGTGGGTAGCAGTGTTGATGGTGTGGGTAGCAGTGTTGATGGTGTGGGTAGCAGTGTTGATGGTGTGGGCAGCAGTGTTGATGGTGTGGGTAGCAGTGTTGATGGTGTGGGTAGCAGTGTTGATGGTGTGGGTAGCAGTGTTGATGGTGTGGGCAGCAGTGTTGATGGTATGGGCAGCAGTGTTGATGGTGTGGGTAGCAGTGTTGATGGTGTGGGTAGCAGTGTTGATGGTGTGGGTAGCAGTGTTGATGGTGTGGGTAGCAGTGTTGATGGTGTGGGTAGCAGTGTTGATGGTGTGGGCAGCAGTGTTGATGGTGTGGGCAGCAGTGTTGATGGTGTGGGTAGCAGTGTTGATGGTGTGGGTAGCATTGTTGGTGTGGGTAGCAGTGTTGATGGTGTGGGTAGCAGTGTTGATGGTGTGGGTAGCAGTGTTGATGGTGTGGGCAGCAGTGTTGATGGTGTGGGCAGCAGTGTTGATGGTGTGGGTAGCAGTGTTGATGGTGTGGGCAGCAGTGTTGATGGTGTGGGTAGCAGTGTTGATGGTGTGGGTAGCAGTGTTGATGGTGTGGGCAGCAGTGTTGATGGTGTGGGCAGCAGTGTTGATGGTGTGGGTAGCAGTGTTGATGGTGTGGGCAGCAGTGTTGATGGTATGGGCAGCAGTGTTGATGGTGTGGGCAGCAGTGTTGATGGTGTGGGCAGCAGTGTTGATGGTGTGGGCAGCAGTGTTGATGGTGTGGGCAGTAGTGTTGATGGTGTGGGCAGCAGTGTTGATGGTGTGGGTAGCAGTGTTGATGGTGTGGGCAGCAGTGTTGATGGTGTGGGCAGCAGTGTTGATGGTATGGGCAGCAGTGTTAATGGTATGGGCAGCAGTGTTGATGGTGTGGGCAGAAGCGTTGATGGTGTGGGCAGTAGTGTTGATGGTGTGGGCAGCAGTGTTGATGGTGTGGGCAGTAGTGTTGATGGTGTGGGCAGCAGTGTTGATGGTGTGGGCAGCAGTGTTGATGGTGTGGGCAGCAGTGTTGATGGTGTGGGCAGTAGTGTTGATGGTGTGGTCATCAGTGTTGATGGTGTAGGCAGCAGTGTTGATGGTATGGGCAGCAGTGTTGATGGTATGGGCAGCAGTGTTGATGGTGTGGGCAGCAGTGTTGATGGTGTGGTCATCAGTGTTGATGGTGTGGGTAGCAGTGTTGATGGTATGGGCAGCAGTGTTGATGGTGTGGGCAGCAGTGTTGATGGTGTGGGCAGCAGTGTTGATGGTGTGGGCAGCAGTGTTGATGGTGTGGGCAGCAGTGTTGATGGTGTGGGCAGCAGTGTTGATGGTGTGGGCAGCAGTGTTGATGGTGTGGGCAGCAGTGTTGATGGTGTGGGCAGCAGTGTTGATGGTGTGGGAAGCAGTGTTGATGGTGTGGGCAGCAGTGTTGATGGTGTGGGCAGCAGTGTTGATGGTGTGGGCAGCAGTGTTGATGGTGTGGGCAGCAGTGTTGATGGTTTGGGCAGCAGTGTTGATGGTGTGGGCAGCAGTGTTGATGGTGTGGGCAGCAGTGTTGATGGTATGGGCAGCAGTGTTGATGGTGTGGGCAGCAGTGTTGATGGTATGGGCAGCAGTGTTGATGGTGTGGGCAGCAGTGTTGATGGTGTGGGCAGCAGTGTTGATGGTGTGGGCAGCAGTGTTGATGGTATGGGCAGCAGTGTTGATGGTGTGGGCAGCAGTGTTGATGGTGTGGGCAGCAGTGTTGATGGTGTGGGCAGCAGTGTTGATGGTGTGGGCAGCAGTGTTGATGGTGTGGGCAGCAGTGTTGATGGTGTGGGCAGCAGTGTTGATGGTGTGGGCAGCAGTGTTGATGGTGTGGGCAGCAGTGTTGATGGTGTGGGCAGCAGTGTTGATGGTGTGGGCAGCAGTGTTGATGGTGTGGGCAGCAGTGTTGATGGTGTGTTGATGGTGTGGGCAGCAGTGTTGATGGTGTGGGCAGCAGTGTTGATGGTGTGGGCAGCAGTGTTGATGGTGTGGGCAACAGTGTTGATGGTGTGGGCAGCAGTGTTGATGGTGTGGGCAGCAGTGTTGATGGTGTGGGCAGCAGTGTTGATGGTGTGGGCAGCAGTGTTGATGGTGTGGGCAGCAGTGTTGATGGTGTGGGCAACAGTGTTGATGGTGTGGGCAGCAGTGTTGATGGTGTGGGCAGCAGTGTTGATGGTGTGGGCAACAGTGTTGATGGTGTGGGCAGCAGTGTTGATGGTGTGGGCAGCAGTGTTGATGGTGTGGGCAACAGTGTTGATGGTGTGGGCAGCAGTGTTGATGGTGTGGGCAGCAGTGTTGATGGTATGGGCAGCAGTGTTGATGGTGTGGGCAGCAGTGTTGATGGTGTGGGCAGCAGTGTTGATGGTATGGGCAGCAGTGTTGATGGTGTGGGCAGCAGTGTTGATGGTGTGGGCAGCAGTGTTGATGGTGTGGGCAGCAGCGCAGATCCAGAATTACAGAGATGACAAAGGACTGTTGTCAGGCTCCAGAGTTTCTGTCTCTGTTAAATATATTACAGTATTGTATAGTTATTCCCCGGACGTCCACCTCCCCTCATACACACACCTTCCTGTAGCTCGATCGCTAGCCCACTCAGCTCATACACTGAGGTCCAGGGATCGATCCCCGGTACGGCTAGAAAAGAATAGGACGTGTTTCCATAAGACACCTACTGTCCCTGTTCACCTAAAAACACACACACACACACACATATACACACATTGAATCTCAGTTTGTTTTTGTATATAGTGATGAATGGTTTTCCTTCAGATAAAATTTACAAACTGCAGCAACTCCACTAATTGACGTAATTATGATGGGCGAGGAGGACGGCAGGTGAGGGGGAAGAGGGAGGTGGGTAGGGGGAAGTGGGGAGGAGGGACTTGGGGGAAGTGGATAGTTAGTGAAGGAGGGAGAACACAAGGAGCACTGCAGCAGGCCCACTGGCCCATGCTAGGCAGGTTCAAGTCACTTACTTGCCTAAGCTAGGGAGGGAAGGATGGAGGGGGGGAGAGGAGAGGGTGAAAATCAAGGGAGAGAATGTATACTGTGATGACAAAACAAATAAATAAGAATCAAGAGACATAAAATGATGAAACAAGTGAAGAAAAACAATAACAAGACAAAATAATATCAGGTGAGAGAGAGAGAGAGAGAGAGAGAGAGAGAGAGAGAGAGAGAGAGAGAGAGAGAGAGAGAGAGAGAGATACAGACAAGGAAAACAGATAAAACAAGAGAAACGGTAACACGGGGTAATGTAAATAAAAAAATAGAGAGAATAAAGAATATAAAAAACAAAAGAGAATATGCGAGAGATGGTGATGTCACAACACCATGATGTTGGTAGACACTACTGGTGATGTCACAACACCATGATGTTGGTACACTACTGGTGATGTCACAACACCATGATGTTGGTAGACACTACTGGTGATGTCACAACACCATGATGTTGGTAGACACTACTGGTGATGTCACAACACCATGATGTTGGTAGACACTACTGGTGATGTCACAACACCATGATGTTGGTAGACACTACTGGTGATGTCACAACACCATGATGTTGGTAGACACTACTGGTGATGTCACAACACCATGATGTTGGTAGACACTACTGGTGATGTCACAACACCATGATGTTGGTAGACACTACTGGTGATGTCACAACACCATGATGTTGGTAGACACTACTGGTGATGTCACAACATGATGTTGGTAGACACTACTGGTGATGTCACAACATGATGTTGGTAGACACTACTGGTGATGTCACAACATGATGTTGGTAGACACTACTGGTGATGTCACAACACCATGATGTTGGTAGACACTACTGGTGATGTCACAACACCATGATGTTGGTACACTACTGGTGATGTCACAACACCATGATGTTGGTACACTACTGGTGATGTCACAACATCATGATGTTGGTAGACACTACTGGTGATGTCACAACACCATGATGTTGGTAGACACTACTGGTGATGTCACAACACTATGATGTTGGTAGACACTACTGGTGATGTCACAACACCATGATGTTGGTAGTCACTACTGGTGATGTCACAACACTATGATGTTGGTACACACTACAGGTGATGTCACAACATGATGTTGGTACTCCTTGATCTGTACTACTTGCAACACAGGCAAGATACATCATAATTTACACTTGGAAAATCCTAGAAGGATTGGTCCCGTGATCTGTCAGAAGTCACTCACTACGCGAGCAAAAGACTCGGTAGGTAGTGCAACATCCCCCCCCCCCCAACCAATGAAAAATAGGGTGCAATAAGTACAGTCAGTGTCAGGGGCCCAGGACTGTTTGAAAGCCTCCGTAATACATAAGGGGGATTACCAGTAGACCTCTGGTTATCTTCAAGAGGAAACTGGATAGATTCTTACAGTACCTGACTAGCCAGGCTGTAGTTGGTACGTTTTAGTACGTGGGGCTAGCAGTAACAGCGTGGTTGATCAGGCCCTGATCCACCGGGAGGCCTGGTCATAGACCGGGCCGAGGGGGCGTTGACCCCCGGAACTCTCTCCAGGTAGACTCCAGGTAAGGAAATTACAAGCTATGTAGTTATCCACACACCAACAGTTACATCAACACTAACACACACCAACAGTTACATCAACACTAAGACACACCAACAGTTACATCAACACTAACACACACCAACAGTTACATCAACACTAACACACACCAACAGTTACATCAACACTAACACACACCAACAGTTACTTCAACACTAAGACACACCAACAGTTACATCAACACTAACACACCAACAGTTACATCAACACTAACACACACCAACAGTTACATCAACACTAACACACACCAACAGTTACATCAACACTAACACACACCAACAGTTACATCAACACTAACACACACCAACAGTTACATCAACACTAACACACACCAACAGTTACATCAACACTAGCACACACCAACAGTTACATCAACACTAACACACACCAACAGTTACATCAACACTAACACGCACCAACAGTTACATCAACATTAACACGCACCAACAGTTACATCAACACTAACACACACCAACAGTTACATCAACACTAACACACACCAACAGTTACATCAACACTAACACACACCAACAGTTACATCAACACTAACACGCACCAACAGTTACATCAACACTAACACACACCAACAGTTACATCAACACTAACACACACCAACAGTTACATCAACACTAGCACGCACCAACAGTTACATCAACACTAACACGCACCAACAGTTACATCAACACTAACACACACCAACAGTTACATCAACACTAACACACACCAACAGTTACATCAACACTAACACACACCAACAGTTACATCAACACTAACACACACCAACAGTTACATCAACACTAGCACACACCAACAGTTACATCAACACTAACACACACCAACAGTTACATCAACACTAACACACACCAACAGTTACATCAACACTAACACACACCAACAGTTACATCAACACTAACACACACCAACAGTTACATCAACACTAACACACACCAACAGTTACATCAACACTAACACACACCAACAGTTACATCAACACTAACACACACCAACAGTTACATCAACACTAACACACACCAACAGTTACATCAACACTAACACACACCAACAGTTACATCAACACTAACACGCACCAACAGTTACATCAACACTAACACACACCAACAGTTACATCAACACTAACACACACCAACAGTTACATCAACACTAACACACACCAACAGTTACATCAACACTAACACGCACCAACAGTTACATCAACACTAACACGCACCAACAGTTACATCAACACTAACACACACCAACAGTTACATCAACACTAACACACACCAACAGTTACATCAACACTAACACACACCAACAGTTACATCAACACTAACACACACCAACAGTTACATCAACACTAACACGCACCAACAGTTACATCAACACTAACACACACACCAACAGTTACATCAACACTAACACACACACCAACAGTTACATCAACACTAACACACACCAACAGTTACAGCAACACACTAACACACACCAACAGTTACATCAACACTAACACACACCAACAGTTACATCAACACTAACACACACCAACAGTTACATCAACACTAACACACACCAACAGTTACATCAACACTAACACACACCAACAGTTACATCAACACTAACACACACCAACAGTTACATCAACACTAACACACACCAACAGTTACATCAACACTAACACACACCAACAGTTACATCAACACTAACACACACCAACAGTTACATCAACACTAACACACACCAACAGTTACATCAACACTAACACACACCAACAGTTACATCAACACTAACACACACCAACAGTTACATCAACACTAACACACACCAACAGTTACATCAACACACTAACACACACCAACAGTTACATCAACACTAACACACACCAACAGTTACATCAACACTAACACACAACAATAGTTACAGCAACACACTAACACACACCAACAGTTACATCAACACACTAACACACACCAACAGTTACATCAACACTAACACACACCAACAGTTACATCAACACTAACACACACCAACAGTTACATCAACACACTAACACACACCAACAGTTACATCAACACTAACACACACCAACAGTTACATCAACACTAACACACACCAACAGTTACATCAACACTAACACACAACAATAGTTACAGCAACACACTAACACACAACAATAGTTACAGCAACACACTAACACACACCAACAGTTACATCAACACACTAACACACAACAATAGTTACATCAACACTAACACACAACAATAGTTACAGCAACACACTAACACACAACAATAGTTACAGCAACACACTAAGTCTGCAACATGGGTAAGGAATGTGTGTTCTTCCTCTACCATCTGGTGGTGTGTAAGGCTTCACTCGGGGAAACAAAATTGCATGACCTAGAATGCTAGTGTTGTTCACATGAGAAACACTGTGTTCTTCACATGCTCTCTTGTAAGCGTACAGGGAGTTCCTAAATCTGAGTTCGCGAAGGGATTTTAAGGGGTTGCACGAGTGAGCCATATTTTTTTGTGTTGTCATTGTCGTCACAGATTTATTGTTAATTTATTTGTTTATATTCAGCATTTTATAGACAGATGTAAAGTTGCGGAGTATTGAGGTATATTGACCATAAGAAGACTTATCGTTTCCCCACAACGTTGTTAGCTAAGTGAGCGAGGATTCTCTGTAGTGTGCAGATGATGGCAGAGAATTGAACGAAATCCTAAAAGACCAACAATTCTTAAAGACCGATAATCTTAAAAGACCGATAGTCCTAAAAGACCAACAGTCCTTAAAGACTGACAGTTCTAAAAGACCGACAACCCTAAAAGACCAACAGTCCTAAGCGACCAGCACTGTGACAGTTGAAGACCCCCCCCCCCCCCACACACAGTTGTTTCGTTAACGTAGTTCGTTCACTCCTAAACATACCTCAACATTCATCATCTGGAAATATAAACACTTAAACAGTAAACATGACTCACGAAATCGTAATGACACGATTGCAAACAAACCATACCATGGGCGGGGATAGAACCCACGAACAGAGTCTCAAAGCTCCAGACCGTCGCGTTAGTCACACATCGCGGGTTCTATCCCCGCCCGTGGTATGGTTTACTTAAGCAGTATAATGTGATCCTTTATTGACAACGTTTCGGCCACACAGTGGACTTTATCAAGTCACAAATTGATTTACCTTCAGAGAGGATGTACGTGTATATAGTGACAGGAAGAGTCGGGTTAGGTATGTTGAAGCTGACATAATATAACCCACAAGTTGAAGATTAAGACACATGTGCAGCAGTTGGGTAGCTTTATTAATGAAACGTTTCTCCTGTACAGTAAGCTTCTTCAGTCAAACACAAAGGGAGCAGTAGTAATGAACTTCATGGAGCTGAACTCTTCTCCAGGCTGAGGGACTGATCACCTCAAATACTTTTTCGCCAAGGTTGATGGACTGATTACATCTTTATTTCATTACTACTGCTTCCTTTGTATTTGAAGAAGTCTGCTGTGTAGGCGAAACGTTTCATCAGTTTAGATACCCAACGGGTGAGGTTCAAGTTGTGTTCTTGGGCAGGATTCTGCAATCATCAATAATCAGCCGCATGCGCAACATATCTGAGCCTTATCCCTGGAAACTTACTTGTTATCCATATCTGAGCCTTATCCCTGGAAACTTACTTGTTATCCATATCTGAGCCTTATCCCTGGAAACTTACTTGTTATCCCACATAACAGCAGGTCATAGTATGGAGAAACACTGCAGGAGGCCTACTGGTCCAAGTTAGGCAGGTTCTTTTGGAATTCAACCTCATCTCAGTCATTTATTGGTCCTTGTCATTAGTCAGCCCAGAAGGTCATTACAACATGCCTCACCTGTTACTTCATGTCACTATGTTCGCTATTTATGTGCGCATGTTCTCTCCCCAGCTTTGATCTGTTTATTACTTAATAAAGACCACTGTGTGGGCGAAAAGTTGTCAGTAAAGGATCGCCTTTTATTCTATTGGCATGTTTTACCATATGGTATATACCACAAGAACAAGTACTCGTTTAATTTGGAAAAAAAAAACTTTATCCTGTATAATTACAAAAGTGGAACACTGCAGTAGGCCTACTGGCCCAGACTGGGCAAGTCCTTCACAAATCCAATATTCTGTTAGTGGGTTGGATTTGTGAAGGACCTGCCCAGTATGGGTCAACAGGCTTACTACGCTGTTCCTTCTTATGTTCTTGTGGTATAATGGTATGGTAAGCTATTCCAGGTAGAATATATCAGCCTCTGAGGGTGCAGAGATGTGCCAGTCGATGGTGACACATTGTGAGCCACCAACACACACCATGCACCTCACTGTGACTCCCTGTCAACACTCACTCTGGCTAATACTCTCCTGCACTCAAGAATATACAGCAGACACATTTTTTTTTATATCTTGCACCATCTCCACTATTTTGTCATAGAACTCTGGTTTGTTCGTGAGGAATGACTTGGCTGTATCCGTGTTCGTTGTCTGTTACGAAATCCATCTTGTCTAGGTCTCAACCACTCTCCTTCCTGATTATTTTTTCCCCGTATTTTCGACAGTATTAGAAACGTTACGGTCCTGGCTGAGGGACTGACAACCTCAAATTCTACGACTTTAAGGGTGATGGACTGATTACATCGTCTTCACATCTCTACTGTTCCTTCCTACTTTCTGTATTCGACTGAAGAAGCCTACTGTGTAGGCGAAACGTTTCGGAATAAAGTTGTCTAACTGTTGCGTATGTGTCTAACCTAACAACAGGTCCTGGGACCTTGAAGCGATCAAGGTCCTAGGACCGAAACGTTTTAAGAAAATTATCATCAGTATACAGGAGGCCCTCGCTTTACAGCGCTTTGTCTTATGGTATCTCACTAATACAGCAGTTTCAGTTATACCCATTCTTCATTTATTCAGACTTCCTACAGTAAATATATTCACCATTCTCTATAACTAAGGGCGAAAATATTTTAAGGTAAGTAATGTGTGTACTGTATATGCATTTTTTAGGCCTAGCTCTATTGCTCGCTTAATATACGATAGTATAAACATGTTATCAGGCTTTTATTTGCGTTTGAAAGTGACAGTAAGCTATATTTCACTTTACAGCGATTTCTGCTTTATAGCAGTTGCCCGGAACCTAGCCTGCTGTATAAGCGGGGCCCGGCTGTACACGTCACTGATACTGACCAGTTCCTCTGATAACTTGATTTACTGGGTTTAATGCCGCATGTAACTCCTACACTACTAGTTAAGGATACTTCCTGAAACAGACAGGAAAGAAAACTTTGAAGTGTATATACACTGCCATATACTTCTCTGTGTATATAACCTTGCCTTTGTTTGTATATTGGGAGTAGTGACTAGTGACATTGGTGAGGTGAATTTAAGTGTTATTAACGTGGGTGAGGGAGAGGATGTGTAGGAGTATTTGTGTTAGGGAGGGAGAGTGAGGGTGTTGGCGTGTGTATGTGTGGGGGAAAGGGTGTGAGGGGGGTGCTGCTGTGAGTGAAGGGCGTGGAGGGGTGTTGCTGTCAGGGAGGTTGTGCTGGTGAGGGTGGTGGCGAATGGGGGCGGCACTGATGTGAGGGTAGGGCGGCACTGATGTGAGGGTAGGGCGGCACTGATGTGAGGGCCATAGCGGGTGGTGGTGGCACTAGAGGGAGGGGGGTAGCGGGTGGGGGCGTCACTAAAGTGAGGGTGGTAGCTGGTGGCGGTGGAACTAAAATGAGGGTGGTAGCTGGTGGAGGCGGCACTAGAGTGAGGGTGGTAGCTGGTGGAGGCGGCACTAAAGTGAGGGTGGTAGCGGGTGGGGGCGGCACTAAAGTGAGGGTGGTAGTGGGTGGGGGCGGCACTAGAGTGAGGGTGGTAGCGGGTGGGGGCGGCACTAAAGTGAGGGTGGTAGCTGGTGGAGGCGGCACTGAACCATCACACCCCCACCAGCAGTGTCCAGCAGCCAGAGTTAATCCCAGTGTGGCAGTAGTTGTTAGTCTGTGTGTGTGTGTGTTAGTGCGTGTGTTGTGTGCTGCCGGGGCTTCTAGTAGCCTTCCTCCGATTATTATTATTATTATTATTATTATTATTATTATTATTATTATTATTATTATTATTATTAGTATTATTATTATTATTATTATTATTATTCAAGATTGGTGCGTGCCGTTCTATGTGAGAGTTACAATGTGGAAACAGAAGGTAGCTGCATTTCCCTGTTAAACTGTTATACTGGATGATTTTCCTGTTGAAATCCATCCGACAGAAGCGTTTTCCTGTTGTATTCCATGACACAGGAGAACTTTTTCTGTTCACCATCACACAGGAGGGTTTTGTTATTGTATTCCATGACATAGGAGAGTTTGTCCTGTTGTATTTCATGACACAGGAGAGTTTGTCCTGTTGTATTTCATGACAGGAGAGTTTGTTCTGTTGTATTTCATGACACGGGAGAGTTTGTCCTGTTGTATTTCATGACACAGGACGGGATTTATGCATGAGGTGATGGCATGTGTCAGCCTCAGCTGGGAGACTACAGCAATTATGAAGACGTCAGTCACTCCACCAAGGGTTTACTAGGTACGACAGCTTCAGAAGTTTCCTCCCTACAGAGCTGTACCTATTATGAAATGGGAACTGACGTCACGATGAGTAGCCTACTTGGTGGGAAGGTAGAGGTTAAGGTCAGAAGAAGCAGAGGTTAGGACCAGGAGTAGCAGAGGTTAGGGGCTGGGGAGATAAGGAAGGATAAAGCTGGAAGAGAGGAAGGTAGTGGAAACAGAGATAAAATGCAGGAAGACTGTCTTTTCAATATTAATGCCTGAGGTTTAATACTCGAGGATAACCTAAGAGATTCAAACACTCAGAATGGCGACTTATTTCCCTTAAGCTCCTTATGTCCTACCCTAGTCTGTGACTCTCAACAGTGCACCAGCTACTAGGTACCTATTTGCTGCTAGAAGAACAGGGACAGCAGGTGTTACGAGATGAGTCCACTCTCTCAGCTTAGCTCTGAATTTCAGCCTGTCGTACATGGGACACACAAATGAGGGAACACCTCACTGTGTGTACATAAGCTGTGTGTCGAGCAGAGGGCTCTCTCCCTACTCTTAACTCCACACTGTTGACTTGTAAGGAAAGTAGGTGGTGGGGATGGAGAGGGAAGCAGGTGGTTAGCTGGGGAGGAGGTGGGAGTGAGTAGCTGGGGAGGAGGCAGGGGTGATGAGCTGGGGAGGAGGTATGGGTGACGAGCTGGGGAGGAAGAGGTAAAGGTGACGAGCTGAGGAGGAGGTAGGGGTGACGGACTAGGGAGGAGGTGGGGGTGATGAACTGGAGAAAAGGTAGGGATGACGAACTAGGGAGGAGGTAGGGGTGATGAACTGGGGAAGAGGTGGAGGTTTGGGTAAGACCATGACGGAAGAGGGGTGGTGGGGGTTGCGTCTTGATCATGGTACACCTGTAGTAACACAGGTAACAGTGTACCTGGGACACAATTACCCTCAGGTGCACCTTGAAGGGATGCTTCACGCTCCCTGGCACTCTGTGCCTCCCTGCATGGCACCCTCTTTTTCTGCCTGGCACCCTGTTTTCCTGCATGGCACCCTCTCTCAGTCCCTCGTACCTTACCCTATACCTTCATCTAAGAGTCAGTAGTTCTCTGTCTTCCTCATCCATTTCTTGTAACTCTCCCCGTCCTTTTTTATCGCTTTCTCGTCTAGCTCTTTCCCACACTCTTCCCTCGCCTCTTGCCATCTTTTTCACGCATTATTTGTTTGGTATTCAATTAGCGAGATACTGCGTTCCCACGAGACTGTTGTGGATACTTTACACACAACGCAGGCTGTGGGCACTCTGTGTTAATATTACATCATATAGCACTACTTTACTAACTTCTCTTTGCGCATCTTATATACATCGAGAAGTATTTCATGGCCTATATACATCGAGAAGTGTGTATCTCTGCGTAAAAACTCTGCGTCTTCACTTTAAGACGCGTGTGAGTTTCCCTGTCTCCTAATATCGCGTTTATTTTTCCACTATAATCTACCTTGTCCATAATTACTATTCCATTTGCTTTAATTAAGGAATTAAGGAAGATCCTGGACTTCACCTTACGAAAGCAGACAAATCAAGTGCGATAGTAATTTTGGACAAAATAACATATTAAAAAACGGGAGAACTGACGTACCCCTTAATGTCTATGTTGTGGCTTAAAATTTCTTATTTTTTTGCACAGTTGAATTGCAGCTTCTGTAAGACACGTGTGCATTACTGGTCATGAGAGTAATGCTGTGTTTGAGGCAGTCACACAAACACACAACACAATGATGTTTTGGACGCTAAGATAACGATAAAAAAAACAAATATAGACGTGACAGAGTAAATTGATCACAGGGAAGAGTAGGAAATATATTGCTCAACAGAACTGTTGAATTCATCAAACGGCAGAGTAGAGGTTCTAGGCATTAAAGTGGAAAATTTGAATTCAGTAATTATTATTGTATATAAATCACTGTCAGCAACGGCTGAGGAATTCACGGATCCTTATCGGATCCGTGAACCTCACACCAGATATTATCCTCTTCGGAGATTTCAACCTTCCAAATATGAAATGGTAGATGGCAAATTACAACGTTGTACCAGAAGTGGTTCCTGGAAGCTGGCTGGTTCAGCGGATACTTACCAGAGAGCTAATGCGGCTTTGTGAAAAGTTTGCTTTGTACCAACAGATACCTGAACCATTAGAAATGAAAATACACTAGACTTGATCTTCTTGTACATTGGTGAATTAATCAGTCTCAGAGACAATATACACAGATTATAACGTCAAAGAAGTATAAACGAACATGAACTCAGGGGTAGAGAACTCCAGTAATAGTGTACGAGAGTCATGTTCAATAAATTTATTTTGAACATTACGGAAAACTGACTGGGATAAAAAACTTTATGATACGTGCCCTGGGAATGTCACGAGCACCCTGAACCCTCACCAGTGCTACATTATATGTTCTCCACTGTCACGAGCACCCTGAACCCTCACCAGTGCTACATTATATGTACTCCACTGTCACGAGCACCCTGAACCCTCACCAGTGCTACATTATATGTACTCCACTGTCACGAGCACCCTGAACCCTCACCAGTGCTACATTATATGTACTCCACTGTCACGAGCACCCTGAACCCTCACCAGTGCTACATTATATGTACTCCACTGTCACGAGCACCCTGAACCCTCACCAGTGCTACATTATATGTACTCCACTGAGAAAATCTAAAAGACCAGGTATAAAAAGTGTTGAACAATGTACAGAAGAAAAAGGGTTACCGAACTGCTTAAAAAAGAAAGTGACTGTGTCACAGCGAAAGGAAGATAATCTTAGCCGAGAGATCACCGACATAGAACAAAAAGTTAAAGCTGTCGTGCCAGACAAAAGAAGCACAAAGGGAATAAAAGTTATCCAGAATATTGCAAGAATTCACAAATATTTCTAAAAATATGCAAAATCTAATTCAAGAATTACCTGTATAACTTGGTCATTAATAACAGGAGGCTTGCATACCGAAGATAAAAAAAGAAATGAACGAAATTTTAAACGACCGGCATGAATCAGTGTTCAGTTGTTCACCAAACGAAAGCAGGGTGGAGATTGCAGAACAAAAAATAATTTCATCTTAAAGCCACACATCATAGACAACATGCTCACTCATGCAGCACCTGGATCAGGCTCGTGGACTTCCTTATTTATAAAGAAGTGAAAACACGAGCACTCAGTATACTTTGGAGGAATAACTTTATAAATCTAGGAGAAATACCAGAGACCTTAAAAAGAGCAGACATAGCTCCTGTTCATGAAGGAGGTGGTAGAAGACTAGCCAAAATATTACCGACCAGTGCCCTGACTTTAGACACCATAACAGTCTTCGAAAGGGTGATGAGGCACCAGATTTCAAGTTTTATAGAGCAACGTAATTTGCACAACCCAAACCTACATGGGTTTAGAGCGGGAAGACCGTACCTGTCTCAACTACTACAGCAGTAGGACAGGTCATAGATATGGCGAGGAAAGTAGGCAAATGAATATTCATCTTTCTGATAGAACACGGAGAGCAGTAATAAACAGAACAAAATCCAGCATTATCAAAATAAATAGATCACTACCTCAGGGCTAAACACGGTCCTGGTGCCTTTACTGTTTCTTATCCCCAAAGCTGACATAGATAAACACGTTCGCCACAATTTCGTATCATCATTTATGGATGATAAATATGACTGAAAATCACATCGGTAGACGACAGGGAAAAAATGCAAGAAGATATAAACAAAGTCTTCCGGTGGGCAGTGGAGAATAACATGACGTTCAGTGGTGAAAAGTTCCAGTTACTTAGATATGGCAATATTGAAGAACTCAAATGGGACATTGTATAAAAAACACAACAGGACTACCGAACAGAATGACAGGAACTTGTGAAGGTCAAGCCATCTCAGGAGAGCTATGTTAATATATTGTAATTATCAGTCCCTCGTATTTGATACCATATGTCTTTGACCCGCGTGCAGTTGATGTGTGTTTGAACCTGGCAGAATGGTCGAGACCTGGCGGCGGGGGTCGTAATCCCCTGAACCATTAATATAAATAATAATATTATAAACTGAACTATATATTTTCCATCACACTTGCCTCCCGGTCACCTGATGACTGCCAGTCACCTGATGACTGCCAGTCACCTGATGACTGCCAGTCACCTGATGACTGCCAGTCACCTGATGACTGCCAGTCACCTGATGACTGCCAGTCACCTGATGACTGCCAGTCACCTGATGACTGCCAGTCACCTGATGACTGCCAGTCACTTGATGACTGCCAGTCACCTGATGACTGCCAGTCACCTGATGACTCTAAGTCTCCAGGCGACTCTCCAGTTCTGTCGCCCTAACTCACTCACACCTCTCTCACTCACCCCTCCCTCACTCACCCCTCCCTCACTTACCTCTCCTTCACTCACACCTCCCTCATTCACACCTCCCTCACTCACCTCTCCCTCACTCACACCTCTCACTCACCCCTCCCTCACTCACACCTCTCACTCACCCCTCCCTCACTCACACCTCCCTCACTTACCTCTCCCTCACTCACACCTCGCCCACTCACCTCTCCCTCACTCACCCCTCCCTCACTCACACCTCCATCACTTACCTCTCCCTCACTCACACCTCGCCCACTCACCTCTCCCTCACTCACACCTCCCTCACTCACACCTCCCTCACTCACACCTCTCTCACACCTCTCTCACTCACCTCTCCCTCACTCACACCTCCCTCACTTACCTCTCCCTCACTCACCCCTCCCTCACTCACACCTCTCTCACTCACCTCTCCCTCACTCACACCTCCCTCACTTACCTCTCCCTCACTCACCCCTCCCTCACTCACACCTCTCTCACTCACCTCTCCCTCACTCACACCTCCCTCACTTACCTCTCCCTCACTCACCCCTACCTCACTCACACGTAAAATTCCTCTTCTAGCCATCGTCATGCAACCCGGCGTTGCCCTGTTGACCGCCTGGTTAACCAAGCTGTTGGTACTGGCATTTCGCAGGCACACACAACCTGGTGGATCTGGTACTTGACGGAGGTAGTGATCCACTTTCCTCGTGAAAATTTGTGCGCTTATTTCAGCAATATTTTTGATATCTGCTGGAAGCAGGTGTTGAGTGTTCCACCAGAGCAGGTGTTGAGTGTTCCACCAGAGCAGGTGTTGAGTGTTCCACCAGAGCAGGTGTTGAGTGTTCCACCAGAGCAGGTGTTGAGTGTTCCACCAGAGCAGGTGTTGAGTGTTCCACCAGAGCAGGTGTTGAGTGTTCCACCAGAGCAGCTGAGTGTACGCACCACCAGACCAGCTGAGTGTATGCACCACCAGACCAGCTGAGTGTATGCACCACCAGACCAGCTGAGTGTATGCACCACCAGACCAGCTGAGTGTATGCACCACCAGACCAGCTGAGTGTATGCACCACCAGACCAGCTGAGTGTATGCACCACCAGACCAGCTGAGTGTATGCACCACCAGACCAGCTGAGTGTATGCACCACCAGACCAGCTGAGTGTATGCACCACCAGACCAGCTGAGTGTATGCACCACCAGACCAGCTGAGTGTATGCACCACCAGACCAGCTGAGTGTATGCACCACCAGACCAGCTGAGTGTATGCACCACCAGACCAGCTGAGTGTACGCACCACCAGACCAGCTGAGTGTATGCACCACCAGATCAGCTGAGTGTATGCACCACCAGACCAGCTGAGTGTATGCACCACCAGACCAGCTGAGTGTATGCACCACCAGACCAGCTGAGTGTATGCACCACCAGATCAGCTGAGTGTATGCACCACCAGACCAGCTGAGTGTATGCACCACCAGACCAGCTGAGTGTATGCACCACCAGACCAGCTGAGTGTATGCACCACCAGACCAGCTGAGTGTATGCACCACCAGACCAGCTGAGTGTACGCACCACCAGACCAGCTGAGTGTATGCACCACCAGACCAGATGAGTGTATGCACCACCAGACCAGCTGAGTGTATGCACCACCAGACCAGCTGAGTGTACGCACCACCAGACCAGCTGAGTGTACGCACCACCAGACCAGCTGAGTGTATGCACCACCAGACCAGCTGAGTGTATGCACCACCAGACCAGCTGGAGAAATACACCTGACTTGATGGAGGTATACAGACCTGCTGGAGGTATACAGACCTGCTGGAAGTATACAGACCTGCTGGAAGTATACAGACCTGCTGGAAGTATACAGACCTGCTGGAGGTATACACCAGACCTGCTGGAAGTATACAGACCTTCTGGAGGTATACACCAGACCTGCTGGAAGTATACAGACCTGCTGGAGGTATACACCAGACCTGCTGGAAGTATACAGACCTGCTGGAGGTATACACCAGACCTGCTGGAAGTATACAGACCTGCTGGAGGTATACACCAGACCTGCTGGAAGTATACAGACCTGCTGGAGGTATACAGACCTGCTGGAGGTATACAGACCTGCTGGAGGTATACAGACCTGCTGGAGGTATACACCAGACCTGCTGGAAGTATACAGACCTGCTGGAGGTATACACCAGACCTGCTGGAGGTATACACCAAACCTGCTGGAGGTATATAGACCTGCTGGAAGTATACACCAAACCTGCTGGAAGTATACACCAGACCTGCTGGAGGGAGCTACCAGGCCTGCTGGAGGTATACACCAGACCTGCTGGAGGTATACAGACCTGCTGGAGGCATACATCAGACCTACTGAAGGTATACAGACCTGCTGGAGGTATACAGACCTGCTGGAAGTATACACCAGACCTGCTGGAGGTATACAGCCCTGCTGGAGGCATACACCAGACCTGCTGGAGGTATACACCAGACCTGCTGGAGGTATACAGACCTGCTGGAGGCATACATCAGACCTACTGAAGGTATACAGACCTGCTGGAGGTATACAGACCTGCTGGAAGTATACACCAGACCTGCTGGAGGTATACAGACCTGCTGGAGGCATACACCAGACCTGCTGGAGGTATACATCAGACCTGCCGGAGGTATACAGACCTGCTGGAGGCATACACCAGACCTGCTGGAGGTATACACCAAACCTGCTGGAGGTATACACCAGACCTGCTGGATGTATACACCAGACCTGCCGGAGGTATACAGACCTGCTGGAGGTATACACCAAACCTGCTGGAGGTATACACCAGACCTGCTGGAGGTATACACCAGACCTGCCGGAGGTATACAGACCTGCTGGAGGTATACACCAGCCCTGCTGGAGGGATATACATTTCGTCTATAAGTTGTGTCTAGTGATGTTAATTACAAGAATCAATCTCCAACTTCGCCTGGTCCCCTCACCCTACTTCCGCTCACCTTGCTTCCCCTCACTCTGCTTCCCCTCACCTTGCTTCCCCTCACTATGCTTCCCCTCGCCCTGCTTCCCCTCACCCTGCCTCCCCTCACCACTCATTACTAGTCACTCTCACTTGATTCATTACTCTCCTCCATTACTCACCTTCACTGCTCCACACTTCCTCCTCCTCCATAACCACTTAGCTTTTGTTCTCTTTCAGCATCATCATTCTCTTCCCTCGTACCTTTCACACCTAACTTTCTAACTTTTCCATCTTCATTTAGTTATTGCCTCTCTCTACCCTCCTCCCCCTGCTCCTCCTCCTCGCTCCAGTTGCCTCTTACGTTGTCTCTTACACCTCCGTTGCATAAGTTTAATCTTCTCTAATTGCCCATTTATCTCCTGCCCTTTCTAACAACCTAATAACTTGCTCTCATGCTTTGCGCCACTTCCTATTTACTGCCTTTTTTTTGCTGTTTACTCATGTTTCTACTTTCTCCGACAGCTTACACCACGAAGCTAAATATGTTTTGATCGTAACGAGAACTAAGATGATAAATTAAGACACATGTGCAACTATTGGGTATCTTTGTTGAGGAAACGTTTCGCCTCACAGTGGCTTCGTCAGTTCAGTACAGAGAAGAATTGTGAAGATCAGAAGGATTTTGAGGTAATCAGTCCCTCAGGACTGATTACATTGACTCCAGGCTGAGGGAATGATTACCTCAAACTCCTTCTGATCTCCACAATTCTCCTTTACATTGGACTGGCGAAGCCACTGTGTGGCGAAATGTTTCCTCTCTTAGATACGCAGTGTCCAGGTTATCAACTTTGTCTGTTCTTTGAACCATTTACCTACATAAGAACTAAGATGCTCACTTCTTGCGTTCCTTAGTGTTGCAAGTATTGCACGTCCTGAGAGGTCAAGACAGTGCAATATGATGGTGCTACTGACCATTGTTCTGTATATACACACATGACTTGTATCAAATGTCATCACCTTGATTAAGAGGGAAAACTCAAAACAGATATGTTAGGCGATGGATTTGATTATGTGGAGCAATGGTGAAGGAAAATACAAATAATTACGTCATGGGTGGACAGTCATGGAAGGCACCATCCGCCATAACTTGCCAGGATGCAGTGTTTCCCAGGGTGGTGTCCTGCCATTATAAATCCCTGAATGAGGCGTCTTCAAGGAACGCGTCACTGAGACATGCCTCACCAAGCAGTGGATTTTCTAACAATGTGTCACCAAGATATTCATCATCTAGGAGTGATTTCTTGCAGAGAGTATCACTAAGAAATACCTGGCAAAGTTATACATCACAGAGATCTGTTCCACTGGGGAAGAAAGTCTCGGCAAGAGATGCATCTCCAAGGTGGAACTCACAGACTTATAAATCCCTGAAACATGAATTAACATGGAGTACATACCCGAGCACCACCGCAGTTTTAAATGGATCATCTCGTCATTGTGTCTCACTAAGAGAAGACTCGGAAGGAGCTGCATCGCCAAACTTTACATCTCTGAGATACGAAGCTCCAAGACTGGCTCTCCTGGGAGACGTACCTCCCAAGCTTGTGTCTCCTGGTCTTGTATCATGCGCCATGAGGTCCTATCATTACAACCTGGCCACATTTACCCACACTACTACGTTCTCCTGTCGGATCAAGGTACACCACCACATCTCTCTGTGTAAAACTGTATGTGTGTGTGTGTGTGTGTGTGTGTGTGTGTGTGTGTGTGTGTGTGTGTGTGTGTGTGAAGATGGTGTGAAATTTAAGTGAGTTCTTCCTCAGGTGTGTAGCTGGAAATATAGAAGTTTTTTGGGTATAACAGAGGTTATATATGACGCAGTAAAGCGAATATATGTTACTTTTAATTATACCATTTTCCTGCTCCCCTTCCCTCGTGTGCGTCTGTCTGTCTGTCTGTCTGTCTGTCTGTCTGTCTGTCTGTCTGTCTGTCTGTCTGTCTCTCTCTCTCTCTCTCTCTCTCTCTCTCTCTCTCTCTCTCTCTCTCTCTCACACACACACACACACACACACACACACACACACACATTAGTATATTAAATATATAAATCCCGTATTTAGATATTTGATTTACTATTGAGAAATATATATCTTTATTGAATGAGTGTTGTGTTACTCTCTCACACACCTCACACACCTCACACACTTCTCACACCTCACACACTTCTCACACCTCACACACACCTCACACACACCTCTCACACACCTCTCACACACCTCTCACACACCTCTCACACACCTCTCACACACCTCACACACCTCACACACTTCTCACACCTCTCACACACCTCACACACCTCACACACTTCTCACACCTCTCACACACCTCACACACCTCACACACTTCTCACACCTCACACACACCTCACACACACCTCACACACGCCTCTCACACACCTCTCACACACCTCTCACACACCTCACACACACCTCACACACACCTCACACACCTCACACACTTCTCACACCTCACACACACCTCACACACACCTCACACACACCTCTCACACACCTCACACACACCTCACACACACCTCTCACACACCTCTCACACACCTCTCACACACCTCTCACACACCTCTCACACACCTCTCACACACCTCTCACACACCTCTCACACACCTCTCACACACCTCTCACACACCTCTCACACACCTCTCACACATACCTCACACACCTCACACACCTCTCACATACCTCTCACATATATTAAGGAGTATTAATATAAGTTTTGTGAGGGTAGAGGCTGACCTTTTGTCAAACGGTAATGTTAAAAATTAAATAATGTATGTATGTATGTATTATTATTATTATTATTATTATTATTATTATTATTATTATTATTATTATTATTATTATTATATAATTAAGGAAGAGCTAAAACCGTATGGACCATACAACTCCTGATAAAGGGGAGATTAGCTTCAGTTGCTTGGATCAAGAACCCTTGAAGGTGTCAGACTATCTAAGGTTCCTGATAATGTTACCTTCACTTGCACGTAGTGTGTGTGTGTGTGTGTGTGTGTGTGTGTGTGTGTGTGTGTGTGTGTGTGTGTGTGTGTGTGTGTGTTGCTTCCTGTTTATCAAGCAACTGTTGTGTGTTAATGAGTAGAAACTTTTAAGTTTGCATAGAATGACTTAACTCACTTTTAACATATTTTTGTCATGCTGTGTTTTTTAAAACATTTATAAAACTGGGATGCTTGAATGTGCGTGGATGCATAATCCTACAGGTTTAGCGCTTCCCCTTGATTATAATAATAATTGAATGTGCGTGGATGTAGTGCGAATGACAAGAAATAGATGATTGCTGATGTTATGAATGAAAAAAAGTTGGATGTCCTGGCTCTAAGCGAAACAAAGCTGAAGAGGGTAGGAGAGTTTCGGTGGGGGGAAATAAATGAGATTAAGTCAGGAGTATCTGAGAGAGTTAGAGCAAAGGAAGGGGTAGCAATAATGTTGAAGGATCAGTTATGGAAGGAGAAGAGAGAATATAAATGTGTAAATTCAAGGATTATGTGGATTAAAGTAAAGGTTGGATGCGAGAAGTGGGTCATAATAGGCGTGTATGCACCTGGACAAGAGAGGAGTGTAGAGGAGAGAGAGATTTTGGGAGATGTCAAGCGAATGTATATTAACCTTTGAACTAAGTGAGAGAGTAATTGTGGTAGGGGACCTGAATGCTAAAGTAGGAGAAACTTTTAGAGAGGGGTGTGGTAAGTAAGTTTGGGGTGCCAGGTGTAAATGATAATGGGAGCCCTTTGATTGAACTTTGTATAGAAAGGGGTTTAGTTATAGGTAATACATATTTTAAGAAAAAGAGAATAAATAAGTATACAATATATGATGTAGGGCTTAATGACAAGTTTGTTGGACTGCGTATTGGTAGATAAAAGACTATTGAGTAGACTTCATGATGTACATGTTTATAGAGGGGCCACAGATATATCAGATCACTTTTTAGTTGTAGCTACAGTGAGAGTAAAAGGTAGATGGGATACAAGGAGAATAGAAGCATCAATAACAAAAAAAGGCACAATACCGTGACTGGAACAATACACAAAGTCACAGTGTGACTTTGTAAATGGTCCAAGTCGGACCGAAACGTCGTCGTAAGCTCCTCTCTTCTATGTGCGGGTTATTTGTGTATAGAAGCATCAAGTAAGAAAGAGGTGAAGGTTTTTAAACTAAAAGAGGAGGCAGTTAGGGTAAGATATAAACAACTATTGGAGGATAGATGGGCTAATGAGAGCATAGGCAATGGGGGTCGAAGATGTATGGGATAGGTTTAAAAATGTTGTGTTAGAGTGTTCAGCAGAAGTTTGTGGTTACAGGAAAGTTGGTGCAGGAGGGAAGAGGAGCGATTGATGGAATGATGATGTAAGGGAGAAAAAGTTAGCATATGAGAAGTTTTTACGAAGTAAAAGTGATGCAGGAGGGAAGAGTATATGGAGAAAAAAAGAGAGGTTAAGAGAATGGTGAAGCAACGTAAAAAGAGAGCAAATGAGAGTGTGGGTGAGATGTTATCAACAAATTTTGTTGAAAACAAGAAAAAGTTTTGGAGTGAGATTAACAAGTTGAGGAAACCTAGAGAACAAATGGATTTGTCAGTTAAAAATAGGAGAGGAGAGTTATTAAATGAGAGTTAGAGGTATCGGGAAGATGGGGGAAATATTTTGAGGAATTGTTAAATGTTGATGAAGATAGGGAAGCTGTGATTTCGTGTATAGGGCAAGGAGGAATAACATCTTGTAGGAGTGAGGAAGAGCCAGTTGTGAGTGTGGGGGAAGTTCGTGAGGCAGTGGATAGAATGAAGGGGTAAGGCAGCTGGGATTAATGAAATAAAGATAGGAATGTTAAAAGCAGGTGGGGATATAGTTTTGGAGTGGTTGGTGCTATTATTTAATAAATGTATGGAAGAGGGTAAGGTACCTAGGGATTGGCAGAGAACGTGCATAGTTCCTTTATATAAAGGCAAAAGGTACAAAAGAGAGTGCAAAAATTATAGGGGGAATAAATCTGTTGAGTATACCTGGTAAAGTGCATGGTAGAGTTATTATTGAAAGAATTAAGAGTAAGACGGAGAGTAGGATAGCAGATGAACAAGGAGGCTTTAGGAAAGGTAAGGGATGTGTGGACCAGGTGTTTACAGTGAAACATATAAGTGAACAATATTTAGATAAGGGTAAAGAGGTTTTTGTGGCATTTATGGATTTGGAAAAGGCGTATGACAGGGTGGATAGGGCGACAATGTTGCAGGTGTATGGTGTAGGAGGTAGGTTACTGAAAGCAGTGAAAAGCTTTTACGAGGATAGTGACGCTCAGGTTAGAGTATGTAGGAGAGAGGGAGATTATTTCCCAGTAAAAGTAGGCCTTAGACAAGGATGTGTGATGTCACCGTGGTTGTTCAATATATTTATAGATGGGGTTGTAAGAGAAGTGAATGCGAGGTGAATGTATTCAGATATTTGAGAGTGGACGTGTCAGCGGATGGGTCTGTGAAAGATAAGGCGAATCATAGAATTGATGAGGGGAAAAGGGTGAGCTGTGCACTTAGGAGTCTGTGGAGACAAAGAACTTTGTCCTTGGTAGCAAAAAGGGGCAAGTATGAGAGTATAGTTTTACCAACGCTCTTATATGGGTGTGAAGCATGGGTGATGAATGTTGCAGCGAGTAGAAGGCTGGAGGCAGTGGAGATGTCATTTCTGAGGGCAATGTGTGGTGTGAATATAATGCAGAGAATTCGTAGTTCGGAAGTTAGGAGGAGGTGAGGGACTGCCAAAACTGTTGTCCAGAGGGCTGAGGAAGGGTTGTTGAGGTGGTTCGGACATGTAGAGAGAATGGAACGAAACAGAATGGCTTCGAGAGTGTATAAATCTGTAGTGGAGGGAAGGCAGGGTAGGGGTCGGCCTATGAAAGGTTGGAGGGAGGGGGTAAAGGAGGTTTTATGTGCGAGGGGCTTGGACTTCCAGCAAGCATGTGTGAGCATATTTGATAGGACTGAATGGAGACAAATGGTTTTTAATATTTGACGTGCTGTTGGAGTGTGAACAAAGTAACATTTATGAAGGGATTCAGGGAAACCAGCAGGCCGGACTTGAGTCCTGGAGATGGGAAGTACAGTGCCTGCACTCTGAAGGAGGGGTGTTAATGTTGCAGTTTTATAACTGTAGTGTAAAGCATCCCTCTGGCAAGACAGTGATGGAGTGAATGATGCAAGTTTTCTTTTTCGGGCCACCCTGCCTTGGTGGGAATCGGCCGATGTGTTAATTAATATATATATATATATATATATATATATATATATATATATATATATATATATATATATATATATATATATATATATATATATATATATATATATATATGAAATAACAACGTTCTGTGTTATCTCTAATATAATTCTAATCGTAGTAATTTAGTTTGATCATCATCATAGTCGTCATCATCATCATGATCATCATCATCATCATCATCATCACCATCATCATGTTCCTACTTACCTTAAAACATATGATTTAGATATTATTACGTCAGATTATTAATATATATAAAACTGCTAAGATTGTGATTTTTTTTTGTATGTCATTCTGTAATAACTTGTTGTGTTGAAGATTTCTCAGGATAATACAGTGTGTAGATGATTGCTTCAGTGTGTTTCTAAAAGATGGTCCCAATTTCAAGTCAGTTTGCTTTTAAATTGGGTCCAAGTATTTGAAACATGTATATATCCCAGTATTCCTTCCTTCAAGTTGTTGAAAATACACTATACTGAGTTTACCTCAGCAGTGTTTCTAGTTTACCTCAACAATCTGTACGTCAACAGTGTCTCTAGTTTACCTCTCTAGTGTCTAGTTTACCTCAACAGTCTCTCTAGTTACCTACTTATAGTAACTCAGTTTTCAT
Organism: Cherax quadricarinatus; assembly: GCF_038502225.1. Taxonomy (NCBI): domain Eukaryota; kingdom Metazoa; phylum Arthropoda; class Malacostraca; order Decapoda; family Parastacidae; genus Cherax; species Cherax quadricarinatus. The sequence continues at coordinate 5,838,987 of NC_091306.1, read as the reverse complement.
GGTGTTTCATGAGTTATTCATTTAAGTTCTCTAATATTCCTCCACAATTTGCAAAGGAAACTTAAGGTGATGTATGAGTGTGTGGTGGACCAGTGTGAAGGTCTTGGCTGGGTAATGGTTCAGTAGAGACCTAAACCTCACCTAAGGTTCCCTTTCCCAAATTATGCTTTATTTGTACACCGTGACATAATCTTCTGCAATATGGCTTTATTCGTAGTTCACATCTGTAACTGGTCAATATTGAGTTCAGGTCCTGGTCAAGACTCGCATATTATTTTATTATGTAAAATACAAACATATCATCTATACCTCAACTGTATTGGGTGATGCAGTGTTAGCAAATATAACACATTTATTTTGACATGAGCCAGTCAACAGTTAGTAGTTATTGAGTCATGTAGTGTGCTAGGTCAGTCACAGCAGCGTAGAGGAAGATGTATTGAATGCATATAGAGATGTGTCAATTCTCATATCTACCATTGGCCAAGTAAGGTTGGAGTACATTAGGTTGTTTTAGTTTGGGTATCCTTAGGTTACATTTCTAATTCCACAACATAAACCCACCTAACTCATTTAATATTGGACATTCTAAGGAATAGAATATTGTTCAACTCAGACCTGGACCTGAACTCAATAATGACCTTGCAGCTTACTTTCACGGAGGTGCTAAACCCGCTTGGAATCTGTGTAAACAGTTGTGTAACATGCAAAGTGCTAGTGTTGACAGTTGTGTTGTTTATGACGTAAAGGGGTCAAGCAGCAGCAGTAGCAGCCGTCAAGAGAGTCAAGACGAAGTAGCACCTCCCACACCTCCACTCTTCAATGGTCACGCCGTCACTAATGGCTTGGCTCACCAGGATACTCATTCCAAGGAGGAGGAGGACACCTCGAGTGACAGAGATGAACACAGCGACTATGAATCCTTCAGCAAGGAGGAGTTCCATAATCTAGTGGAGGTTTACAACAGGGAGGAGAAGACGACCAGGAGGCCTCTGCCTGCTGCTGCTACTGTTCCTCTCACTGACGAGGAGGAGCTGGCTGGTGTCAGCGTCAAGCAGCTGGTGAGTCATATACAATCACAGGTATTGTAGTACATACAATCACAGGTATTGTAGTACATACATTCACAGGTATTGGAGTGTGAGCAGGGTAATATTTGTGAAGGGATTTAGGGAAACCGGTTAGCCGGACTTGAGTCCTGGAAATGGGAAGTACAATGCCTGCACTTTAAAGGAGAGGTTTGGGATATTGGCAGTTTGGAGGAACTTCTGAACTGTCGTATCTGAGCACCTCTGCAAAGACAGTGATTATGTATGAGTGAGGTCAAAGTGTTGAATGATGATAAAATATTTTCTTTTTGGGGATTTTCTTTCTTTTGTGGGTCACCCTGCCTCGGTGGGAGACGGCCAACTTCTTATATATATATATATATATATATATATATATATATATATATATATATATATATATATAAACCAATAATTTCCACATGCTACATAGATTTTACAATATTAAACGCTATTAACAATAAACTTGGAGCCCTAGGAAGTGCAGAAAATTTCCTTTCATCTGTACACAACATTTTTGTTTTAAATTCATCTTTCTCTCACGTGGGCTCAAGAAACATTATACTGGAAAGGCATTATGTATTTTTTTGCTATGATAATTATGAAATTCTCAAAGTATCTGCAGAGGTTATAGTTTAAAATAGCAGTGAAGGTGTGCGTGTTATGTTGAGCACTCCATTATGTTAGTGTAGGAACTATGGTACACTGCAGGTGTACAATGTTGATCCCTTCCTCTCCCTCAACCCCCACCCCTCCTTCACCCCCCTTCCCACCCATTCTTCACCCTCCTTCCCACTTTCATCTCTCCCTCTCCCTCCCTCTCCCTCCCTCTCTCTTATCTCTCTCTCTCCTTCATCCCACCTTCTCATCTTTCTCCATGACCATAAGCTCCGGTGACGGGTCATCATCTAAGACCCGCGTCAGGAGACATTGTCCTGTTTCCTGACAGACCTAACCTAACCTCTCTCGTCTTCCTGCCCCCTTCTCCCTCTCGTCTTCCTGCCCCCTTCTCCCTCTCGTCTTCCTGCCCCCTTCTCCCTCTCGTCTTCCTGCCCCCTTCTCCCTCTCGTCTTCCTGCCCCCTTCTCCCTCTCATCTCCCTGCCCCCTTCTCCCTCTCATCTCCCTGCCCCCTCCTCCCTCTCGTCTCCCTGCCCCCTTCTCCCTCTCATCTTCCTACCCCCTTCTCCCTCTCGTTCTCCCTCTCATCTTCCTGCCCCCTTCTCCCTCTCATCTTCCTGCCCCCTCCTCCCTCCATCTTCCTGCCCCCTTCTCCCTCTCATCTTCCTGCCCCCTTCTCCCTCTCATCTTCCTGCCCCCTTCTCCATCTTCTCATCTCCCTGCCCCCTTCTCCCTCTTATCTCCTGCCCCCTGTCTCCTTCTCCCTCTCATCTTCCTGCCCCCTCCTCCCTCTCGTCTCCCTGCCCCCTCCTCCCTCTCATCTCCCTGCCCCCTCCTCTCGTCTCTC